>NC_083765.1:10050152-10160152 GCF_963514075.1 Conger conger
GAATACTCTGTTTCACACAACAGGTCGAGGCTTCTTGTGAAAGTGTTCGTACTGCACCTGTTCATTGTGCCTGTAAAATATGAATGGCAGACATGCAACCTATTGCCTGAGAAAATATGCCTTATGATCTTGACAGCCCTTGTCATTCTGTGTCAACTGCTGCATGCTGGTGTTATAGAGAAAGTCGGGAGACATGTTCAAACCTTCCTGACAGGTGTTTAGCTTTTTTGTCCACCAACTGCCGTCTCAGCTGTGCTTCTCACTTTGGACAGATTTGGAGTTTACAACGGTTCTGGGTGTGTGCAACTGCTAGGTGAGGTTGGAGTCCACCATTTTGTTTAAAATGACTCACAGTTATTGGACAGCAAGGGTACTGACACCTATTTCAATTAAACTACACAAATACTTATCTTATCTCTCTCATTTAATTAATGCATTGATTCGGCTCTAATATTATATAATTGTAAAAGTAATGTGATGATAAATTTAATATGATTATACTAGTATACTTATGGACAATGTAACACAGTGGTCTGCCCTGAATGCGTCCTTCTCAAGCCGTCTGAAAGCATGCTGAGAACATGTCATCATCAGTGCTATGTCAAAATCGGCATTACATCACAATCAGCGTTACATCATAATCAGCATTACATCATGATCACTGATACATCATCATCAGAGTAACATCATAATCAGTGTTACATCATAATCAGAGTAACATCATAATCAGTGTTAAATCATAATCAAAGTAGCATCATAATCAGTGTTACATCATAATCAGAGTAGCATCATAATCAGCGTTACATCATAATGAGATATTGTACAGTCATCTCTGCTGCAGAGCTCACGGGAGCCAGCGGTGTGTGGTCACTCCTGAATTATGGGGGTGACATTCCTGATAAAACATGACAGAGCCTCCGCAGGTTGATGTACAGGCCTCCTGCTACATTCAGGGCCTGGTATTGGCTCCTGCACTGACTGAAAAATCACTACGGAAATGCATGAACAAAGGTGACCTGCTATGACCATCTTAAAATCTCAGGGATTTAAGATCATAACAAAAATGCTCAAACATAAATCAGATTTTTTTTAAAGGGGAAAAGGTGTCATGTTTTTTGGAACAGTATCAAAAGAGAATCTATGTCGAGTCAGGTTGTTCTTTTGTGTATTATTCCAGACTAAGGTCTTTATTTCGTAAACTTTGACTCGTAAAATTATTTGAAAAAAACAAAACAAAAAATGAAGGTTTAACAGATCATAAATATCTTTCAGCTAAACTTTTGATTCATGTTTCCAGTGTGGCTTTATTTCATTACAATATCCGTCCCTGTGAACCTCTCTCTGGGTCATTAGTGACCATACTGTTCTTTCTGAACATCAAACAGCCCATTTAATTTAGTCTTGTTTATGTAATGAAGGGCATTTGGTTCTGGCCTCGAACCCGAGATCCTTCCTAATGTTGCCGAGGCGGTGGCACTGTTTACAGGTGAAGCTTGCTTCAGACTAAACCGCCCCTGGGCACTTCACATCTCCATGATTAAAGGCCTCTGGATGAGCAGCTTTGCATCATGGGTGCCTAGAAACATCCAGTTGAAGCTTCATATTCAGGCACCACTCAGGTTCACCCTGCAGGGCCTCAGGAGCTTCCTGTGATGTGCCCCCTCCCACACACACACACACACACACCTCACTACAAAGCTGCCAACTTAGCGGGGGCAAATCATTTACATCAACCGTAAAATTTTATGAAAGCGTTTCCCTCGTTAAACCCCATGCGTTCTGACTGCTCTCATAAGATGAAGGTTAACTGTCCTAAAAGAAAGTTGGCAACCAAATCTGCAGAGGTGAAAATGAAGACGAATCACTCCAATTCTGTCACTTCATAAACATCTGGCCCACTGGTGTCCATAGTTGTAAAAACTCCCAGCATGCCGTCGTTAGCAGTGATTGAACTGATTTAACATTTCCAGGTGACGCCGACCTGGTTTAAACCTCTATTAATTGGGCAAAACATTGAAGTGGGGCTTCAGTTTGGCTGTAATGTGAGACCATTAAAAATGGATCCTCGTGCGGATGAAATCTGAACCACTTTTCCCTCTCCCCTGAGAGGGTTCAGGTCGTCTTCATCGGCGCTATTGAAATTTCACAAAATACAAGCCAAAAAAAAAAGAAAAAAAAGCCGGCTGATGGTTTCCTCTCAGTGTTAATGGCCCGGCTTTCCCAGCACTCCGCGTTTCGGTGCCCGTCAGGCCGGATCACCTTTGCTGGGAAGGAGACGGAGGAGCGGAGCGCGGCTGCATGAGTGACTCTCCCCGGAGACAGCGTCCAGCCGGGGCGGTCAAAGAGACAGTAAACAAGAGAGGGCTGTCGTTGCATAACGAGCTCCGCCGCCCCCCCTCGGTCGGAGACGCCTGGCGGAAAAGCGCGTTCCCCCCGGGAGACCCGCTGAGGATTCCCACCCCGGCGTCTCGGCATGGGCGTTATTAATGTCTGCCGCTGGAAACGAAACATTTTCATCATGCTCCGTAGGTGTAAAGCGACCAGCCCTTCTACCTCCAAACATATGCACACACTCACACACACACACACACACACACGCAATGCAGGCTGCACATCCTTCCTGGAGTAGTGGGAGAGATTTTTGCTTTTTTAAGATGTAGGCTCTGTCAGGAGGATCACTTGAAGAACTCCTCTTGGGGTGCGGTGGCCTTGTTTGGGCTTTGATCAAACCAAATAATGTCATTTTCTGGGGAAGTGTACTGAGGTACTACATGATGAAACTCTCTGAAAGGTGTCTCCGCTCTACACTTTATCTTAAAATAATCATCCGTCATCTTTTTCCTTCCGATAATATATACATATGCATAATATACACTCAGTGAGCACTTTATTAAGTAGACCTGTACACCAGCTTGTTAATGCAAATATTTAATCAGCCAATCATGTGGCAGCAACTAAATGCAAGCATGCAGACATGGTCATGACAAGAGTTTCAGATGTTTTTCAGACCAAATGTCAGAATGGGGAAGAAGCTGCAGTTCTGCGGGCAAAAAACGCCTTGTTAAAGCGAGGTCAGAGGAGAATGGCCAGACTGGTCAAAGCTGACAGGAAGGTGACAGTAACACAAATAACCACACATTATAACAGTGGTATGCAGAAGAGCATCTTTGAACATACAATGTGTTAAACCTCTAAGTGGATACGCTACACTAGCAGAAGTAAAAAAGTATAATAAATACCTAATAAAGTGCTCACTGCGTGTAGATGTTTCTGGAAAGGACGATCGGGCCACACAGAGTCCCTCAGAGCAGATGCCCCACCAGCCAAGGGCTTTTTACTGTATTAATGTTGCCAGTTTTTATCCAGAATCTGTCTATCTATTATTCATGCAACAGAAATCAATGCAAGAGAGAAAGCACCTGAGTAAACAAAGAGTGTGGGAACATGGCGTTGGACTTCACTAGTCCCATAATGGGCACACATTCTGTACGGTCTCGATCGCTGAGTTTTACCACACGGCTTTGTTGAATGCTCCATTCTGATTGGTCACTTCAGGCATTCAGTGGTCTGTTATTATTATCTAACAACTACTGCTAATGGATAACATACAGCTGTTGCTTTGAACTATTTTAAATAGTAACACAAATAATTAAATTAATAATGTTGGTAAGCAGCTACATTCACATATGTTTGACATGTCCAGAGGCTATCATAACATTTCATAAATGAGTCACCATGAAGCAGATGATTTATTAGCATTTCTTACAACATATGTGTTTGGCTGCTGAGAGTCCGTGCAGGATCATAATTATCCATTGGTAGTGCACGTTGTTTTCCATGTTCATTCACTGGTTGGGAAACATGGAGGCTAGGGATGGTAATGCCCAGCTCCGTGCTCTGTTGACTGTATTGCCCGCCCAAAAGCTTGTTCATCAATTAATTCAATACAATAAATTGTATTTTATTGATTTATTAGAAATTAGAGAAGACTTAGCCACCACAAGCCTATTACATTCTGTATGCCACCCATGAGCCCAGACAATGGTTTAAATGAAGCCACAGTTATAAATTCACAAGGATTCAGTTCATGCATTGAATCCATGGTGAGAAATCAGCCTGATATGTAGGTCTCTCTCCCTCAGCAAAAAGAGTGTGGAAGCCTTGCTCACCAGCTTAGTTCTTTCAGACTACAGATGGATTACTTTAAAGCATGAGGCCTCAACTAACTCCTTATTTTTATATGTATTAAAAGTTCTTAAGAAGTTATTGTCTGCATTAGTGCAAAGATTCATGCCTTGTTAAATCACATTGGCGCAAACTCCAGCCAGTGTTGCAACAACCACCTTGTCAGCTATTTTAAGGATTATATTCTGCTTGTTTGATGAATCACATTTCCTGCAAGGGCATTTGAATGTGTGTGTGTGTGTGTGTGTGTGTGTGAGAGAGAGAGAGAGAGAGAGAGAGAGAGACAGAGAGAGAGAGAGATAGAGAGAGTGTTCTTGCGTGTATGTGTTATATCTGTGATATTTCATTAAGTCGCGCTCGACAGTCTTCAATAATTCTAATTGGGTGTTCACTTTATTGCTTTCTTTTGTTTGAATAAAATCGACCTCACTCACAGCGTAGCTCTTTTAGTCTGCAAGGAACTGCCAAGAAACAGCAGGAGGTTCCAAGAGCGCCATGCTGGTCCATTTCACCTATAAGCTGTGGCTCGCTGGACTAGAGAAAAGTGGGAAAACAACGCGATCGATGTCAGGTCTGAATGAAAAATAAAAAACATGTATAAACATATTTTTTAGGTCCTGAGGCATGCACCTTGATGTTGGCACTTATTTGATTGTAACTTTGCTTATCCCGAGCGTTAGCGGTATTTGCTTAACGGAATGTACTTTTTGCCAGTAGCTTTGGCTAAGCTTCTGTCAAGTAACTAAACTGTACATTTTAAATTGTAGGAGGCATGAAAAGTGCTTTGTGTTTTGTTGTCTCTGTCTCTTTGAGCCAGTTGAAAGACTGAGCACAGTATGATGCCCTCTGTTTTCTTGCCGCTTGTTTATGCACTAGAATTGCAGGGATGACAAAGAGCCTCCTATATTATAAGAGATGTGCATCACAATATGCATGACTAAGGCACAGTGATTTTGTACCACTGAAATATGACTCACTCAAGAATTCAATGGTACTACATCAAAAGTGATGGCACAAAGGACAGGTACATTATGTAGGAAAGCAGGAAACCTTCTCCAGAGTGATCTATTAGAATTAGATTACCCCGATTCACGTGTAAAACATCAATGCTGTGTGCATCACTAATTTAGCAGTTTGGAAGCACAACCGAGCGCATCTCTGTTATAGAAGGAGACAAAAACCTACCATCCTCCCCCTTCAGACCCGGGAAAAGAGTGCAATTAGTTCCCTTTGCTCCGGACATTGGTCTTCAGCCTGACAAGTGAATCTTATCTCATTGTGCTATTCAGACAGCAAGCTGTGAAACCTGGAGCAGATCTGCCATTGTTACGCTGACAACGTTATATGTCAAAGATGTGATTTTACAGCAGTGTTCGGGGTGGAAAATCAAGCCGTTTGGCTTCATGTTATACGCATTGTTCATTCTTACAAGTACTAAACTCTACTCAGAGCACACAAAGGTCAGCAAACCATGTGCCACATGTTCTATGACACAGTGCCTTCCAAAATTATGATAACGGTAAAAAGTAAGTGAATGTTTTTGGAGGGCACTTTATATAATGTGTGTGTGTGTGTGTGTGTGTGTGTGTGTGTGTGTGCGTGTTACACAAGAGGAATGAGGGTGACATACTGGAAAGACAAGGCTGGGGGCTTCACTGGGCAAACCAATGTGTCATTCAACATGAGGATTATTGAGATAATTGTTGCTATGCACTGGAGGCATCCATGCTCCATGCTTACCTATTAGGGCAGGAATTCAGGATTTCTGCTTACAAGCATTTCAATTTGTCAAACTGATGGACAGGCTTAAATATATTTGAAATTCTGAGTTTCTATGACATTGAGTCAATCCCCCCCACCCCCCCCCACACACACACACACACACACCATCATTGGGATGCTGCTGCCATGTTGTTTGCTGGTTAATGTAGTCATTGGTCTGAATTAATTTTCTTGTCCATCACAATGACAGATGACTCTGTATTATTCTACATCGGAAAAAAAACAGCCAATGATGTGATTATCTGTAAACAGGAACTCCTGGAGTCCTTTGAAATGGAACTTCTTACAGCATGCCCTCTGTGATTTGAAGTCCGTAAATGAAGCCCTTCTGTCAGACTATTTATTTTGCATAGCATTCACAGCTAAATTATCACAAAGCTCACTCCACAGTGAATATTTCTCAGAGGGATAATAAAAAGTAAAAATGTAGACATCTAACAAAAACAGATAAAAGAAAGCCAGCTCTTTCAAAGCTAAAACAAAATAGTTTGTCCCCTAGTAGCCTTAGTCCTGAAAAACTGGTTATTATTTGGAAAAAAGTGTCCCATGATGGCAACTATGAAGCCATAATTTGAGAATGAAGCTTAAAATGTTATTAAGAATACGGCAATTCAATCCAAAAATCCAAAAATATCAGAAAATGAATAAATTCAGACGCAAAAAAGTAGATTTACATTGAGCCATGTTACACTGTGGCTAAATATTACTGTATAGGTAATTACGCAATGCACATGTTTGTTTCAAAATTTGATCAAATTCAGCATCATTGCAGCATAAAAAAATAAGTTTTATTTCCATTCTGGAAATGCTGAATATGCATTTGATTTAGGTAGAAGACAGCACTTATATTTTATACAACCACAAACAGATTCCATAGATGATCGTATTGTACCAATACTACCCACTGTAGTTAATGTGAGGAAAATATTTTAAAGAAATTACAGACAGGCAATGCAATTGCTTGTGGCATAGTGCATTGTTATGATTGTAAATGAAGTACTTTCCTCAGTAGTTTTCATGATTAGGTGGGTAAAAGCATGTTAACATGTGACTGGGGGCAATTAAAATTTTCCTGTTATGGAAAATATGAAGAAAAAAAAATGCTGTACTGAAATTGTGGATGATATAGCAATGCAGGTTGTAGTTGACAATTTGGGATTTCAAATTGTCAAAATTGTAAAGGCTGGGAAAGATACATAAACAAATAAATAAATAGGTTTGTCAGCTGTGTGTGTGGCAGCCCCAGCCCCAGGCATGACACCTTTCCCTTTGAGCACGGCAGGGTACGTAGGTGTACAATGTCCACACATCCGTGTTTAAGCTCAGTGAGTAACCCACATCTGCAAGAGCGAGCAATAATTTGCACAACTAATCGACTCGAGGGAACATCGACAGAGGACCTGTAACCACAAGTAAATGAAATGAAATATTGCTGAATAGATAAGCATGCCAGAATGAGAGATTTGAGTAGACGCTCAAACATTTGAAATAGAATTAGAGAGATCTGTGCAGAAGGTGTGAGGGTTGGAGAGGTTGACACCATCACTATTTGTCAGTGACAGGGCACAGGATAAGGTGAGTGCTGAGGTTGCCAGGGGGCCCAAATTGTTCCATAGGGTGAACTCATTAGGATGCCTAGGTGACAGAATGAAGCCATGCTACTCAGATAATGCTCCCTCATTTCCCCCGTTGACTGCTGCAAACGTTTTTAAGCTGCACCTTCATTTCATTCCTTTTCTGTAACCTGTCACTTGGACTGAGACCTGAAACCATAGTGGTTCTGCAGTATTTATAGTGAGCTCCGTTGTGTTCAGACAAATCAATGATCATTTCTCGATTTGGATATGCACTCCACAAATTTAGATTTCTAATAAAACAATCAATCACATGTGGCTAAAGTGAACATTCTCAGATTTTGAGTGTATTTTTATACACACTGGTTTCATCATGTATAAATTACAGAGATGTTATACATACTCTCATAATGCCTTCCTTGACTTTCACTGGGACAACTCTGGTCCTCATGTCAAAAAATACTAATAAAGCCCAAGTAAAATATTATGTTAACCGCAATGATTTCACTGGACAGAGGCATCTGACAAATAAGTAATCAAAAGGTACAATTGTTTTTCAATTTAAAAATCTACTTGCCCGGTCAACTGAAAAAAAAAAAATAATAATAATAATAATAAAAGCACCTACGTAAAGCTACGTAAAAAGATAAAAACAATGAAGAATGCCCTGCTGTGTGCTATCCTGCATCAGGTGTTTTGTGCTATTGTTCAGAGAGATGAAGGGTGTACTCGCATTGCGTTTCCACATGAACGTGCAGCCGGAGGACAGAGATTCACCTGGATGTTCACAGACACCACGGCTGGTCATAGATGGAGCATGCAGTCCGTTGCCTTGGTTACAGGAACATTCCAGAACCGATGTCCCAGTAAATATTTTTTTTTGCAGGTGGGCAAAGAGAAAAGCCTCACACAATCACATAAAACAGAGTAGGAATGTTATCTATGAACGTGCGTTTGAAAATGTTCAAATTCACATTGTACTTCCCTCTTTCTTCAACCATTCTCAGAAACAGCTCTTTAACTCGATCATGTCTCACATAGTATCATAGGTTTTTAGATGAGCCTTGGTATAATTTAAGGAAGCAAATATTTTTCAGGAAAATGATTTACTCTCAAGGCCTGTCCTATTTGCTTTAGCAGCAGAAATGCACTAGCTGAACAAACCATAAAGTTTTTAGCCCCCGTTAGTATTTTCTCTCTCTTTCTCTCTCTCTCTCTCTCTCTCTCTCTCTCTCTCTCTCGCTCTCTCTCTCTCTCTCTCTCACTCTCTCTCTCTCTCTCTCTCTCCTCTGACACTTTCTGTATATGGAAAAGAGGCTTTGGGGTAGGCGAAGAGACAGCAAGGTTGTGTCAGGGTGCTGAGGATGTCAAGAGTCTATTATTCTGGAAAAGGTATGAAATGGATTTTTCAAATTGAAGCTCAGGAAAGCACGGCTTTGCTCAATAAATCCGGTGACTGACTCAAGTGGCTGACATCGGCCGGGATGGATCCTTAATCATTCCATTACTGAAGTAACTCCTCGGGTGATGCCTGCACGCCAATGTTCTCCAAGTCAAGTTCCCTGCCTCAGTTTGTTTTAATGGGGAAATGTGTTTGCAGCAGTGACACGGCTTGCTGCTCCTGGATTCAAAGTCATCGCACATACGTATATACTACATATACGGAATGTGTTCTTGATTCTGATTAACCATTGCGTGCAATTTTACTTCAAATATTTAATTGTGACACAACATAACAATATATAGTAGCAATGTTAGAAACCTGACAGTATGAATGATGAATATACACTCAGTGAGCTCTTTATTAGGTGTTTATTAGACTTCTGCTGTAGCCTATCGACTTAAGAGGTTTAAAGTGTTGTGTGTTCAGAGATGCTCTTCTGCATACCACAGTTGTAATGTGTGGTTATTTGCTTACCTATCACCTTCCTGTCAGCTTTGACCAGTCTGGCCCTCATCCTCTGACCTCTCAACCAGTTTTTGCCAGTAGAACTGCTGCTCCCTGTATTTTTTGTTGTTTTTCACACCGTTCTCTGCAAACTCTAGAGGCTGTTGTGTGTGAAAAGACATTCTCAGGAGATCAGCCTTTTCTGAGATACTCAAACCACCCTGTCGGGCACCAACAATCATTCCATGGTGACTTAGATCACATTTTTTCCCCATTTTGCCATTTGGTCTGAAAAACCCCTTGACCATGTTTGCATGCTTGTATGCATTTAGTTGCTGCCACATGATTGGCTAATTAAATATTTGCATTAACAACAGGGTCTACCTAATAAAGTGCTTAGTGAGTGTATTTATATTTTACATGTACATTAAATTACTTACAAAAATTATGTTCTGTATGTTTATACACTTTTTTATATTATTGCGCCATATTGTAGATGTAACAATCATCACTATCCTGCTTGTATTGCAGAAGTCAAGGTCAATATGGTCCTTAACTGGCAGTGAAATCACTTCAGCTTAAAAAAAAGAGAAATCCTTGCCCGAAAAGTTGCTGATGCTGACATCATCGTGAAAAAAACCTTGATTACGCCCTCTTAATGGCTGGAGACCACTGCTTTATGAGTTTGCTAATTCTTTGAGCTTCAGAGATCAAGGTTCTGGGCGCTGCCTCTAGTGCAGCGCTGGGTTCAAAGGGCATATCTAAACAATTAACAATTAGCAGTACATGGAAATGAAATTAAACTCACTCCGGTATTCTTTGAGGTAGGCAATTTAAATGAGACTATCATTAGTTCACTGTATTCCTCTAGCAATGACTGGAAATTGTGCTTCCAACAAGTGGGCAATGAATGAGCAATTTCCAATGCAGCACTTACACAACATCTCCTGGACAACTTCACCAAAGTGCATACTGAATAACACGTATACATTTGTCCTTCAGTGCATCCCCTTAGCGCAAAGTTAAGTGTCTAAGTGGTTTTCATTCATAAAACAAAATAGGGTCAACACAATCAATCAAACCTTAATTATACAGCACACAAGCCAATGAATTAATGTTTCAGTTTCTGTGAACAAACTAGCAAAAAGGTTATAAAATCCTGATTGATTTTTTTTTTATAGTTTAATTTTAATGTAAAGTAGGTATATACAATGGCAAGACACTGTAATCTCCTTGCAATTATTTACACTACAGTGGTATTAGATATTACTTTAAATCCCAGGAAAGATTAAGATAACCTGAATAGAATTACAGTCCCTTCAAAAAGTATTGGAACAGCAAAGCCAGTTGTTTTGCCTTTGTTTTTGCAATACACTGACTACATTTTGGGTTGAGGTAGAAAGATGAACAGGATTTCAGCTTTAATTTCCTGGTGTTTACACCTAGATGTGTTCAACTACTTGGGTATCAGAACACCCAATTTTGTAGTTGAGCAAAAGTATTGGAACAGAGACTATTTAAGTAAAGGAAATGAAATAACACTTCATATTTGGTAGCATATCCCTTGATTGCAATAACTGCATCCAATCTATGACCCATTGACATCACCAAACTGCTTAAGCTAGGTTTTGAAACAGCTGGTAGCTGGTTAACCAGTTAGACCAGCTGTATACTCAACATGGTTTGACCAACTCAAGCTATGTTTTGAAACAGCTGGGTAGCTGGTCATACCTGGATTTTTCACCAGGGACAGCTAACGTTGGCTAATTTGGATAACAAACATTTGTTTACTTTCACATTAAGTTCATATTTGTGCTGATGAGTTAATGTTGACAACATCCATGTCTCTATAACTCGAGTTCATTGCAGTATGGACCAGGTCCGTTCGATCAAGCTGCATGTAATTTAAATGATATGAGTGAATCTCATGCACCACGCTGGTGACATCACTGCTATGAAACTCAGCTCGGAGTTCAGTGTCAGCTTCTGTAAAGTAATCCAGTTAAGTGTCCCAAATGATATCTAATTAGCCCCCATGTCAGTTAGATAGCCACACCTGAATTGACAGGATATGCCAGCCTGGGGACCCAAGCCAAGGACGATGTGGCTTTAGTCATCCGGAAGGTATACACTCACTGAGCACTTTAGTAGGTATTTATTAGAGTTATATTATCCTCTGATCTCTCTCATTAACATTAGCCTTTTTGCCCGCAGAACTGCTGCTCACTAGATGCTTTTTTTATTTTTATCACCATTCTCTGCAAACTCCATGGTAAAAATGACTTAGATCACATTTCTTCCCCATTCTGACATTTGGTCTGAAAAACAGCTGAACCTCTTGACCATGCCTGCATGTTTGTATGCCTTTATTTGCTGCCACATGATTGGCTGATTAAATACTTTATAATGGATGCACCATCAAAATATTTTTTAATGGCTGCAATGTCATCTAGTTTAACCCCTGGGAATGGGTTGCTATGGCCACTTGTCCTCAACCATGTCGTCGTCAAGGTTAACTGCTGTGGTGGAAGATATACCCTATATTACTCACATTTTCCACCTGGTGGTGGTTGACCCTAAACCACTATGGATTATGGGAAATCTTGCTATGAGATGATTTATCCACCTGTTACAGGGCGAAATGTGGGAACCTCGCAAGTATTTTCTCCCAGCTGGCAAATTCTCACTGCAGAAGCAAACTGTCAAATGAAGTATACAGGCACACATATTCTCATCACACTCAGTTTGTGGTTCAAGCACGTTCCTCACTTGTACCTGCAGAGCGTGATTAAGGAATTACAGGCCATTAGCGGAAGATTAATGGGATTAAGAGCAAGTGGGCCTTCTCTTAAGCCTCTTCCGTTATTCAGGTTTGATTCATTTCTGACCCCTTCCGTCATCGTTGTTTTTAATTTAGCGTTAAGTGTACAGGTTAATTCCCCCACCCACCCACCCCGTAATTTCCCTTTAAGCCAAGGCCAAGCCAGAGTATTTCTTTTTTTATTTAATCTTATTTATTTATTTACCCCCCCCCCCGCCACTCCCCTCCCCACCCCCACCATACCCCCGAAAGTATTACCCTTGACTTCAATTTCCTCTGGGTCGAGGTGGTTTAATCAGAAGTCTATACTTGGAGGGCCCATAGCATCCATGCTCCTGAGTCACCGTACTCTGCAGGTTAAAAGCCAAGGAGAAGAAAAGGTGCTGCCGTATGTGTGGACGGTGACTCGGAAGGAAGATTGCATCATACCACTTTGCAGCTGGCCACCGGATGGGAAGGTAAAGTCTGCGATTGGAATTTATACCCTCTAAATGCGGTAGATTACAGTCATAAGGGAGAGACAAATTTGCCCTTGACTTTGGATGATTAAATGTGTATGTTTTCTGTGTATGGGCTCTCTGTAACCTCTGAATTCACAGAATATGTGACATTTTATTACTTGAAATGATGAATCCATAGATAGATAGATTCTGTTTTTGCCTGGAACTGGCTCAGTCATGTTTTAGTCAAACAGCTTGTCTGTGTAGTTGTATGTACAGTACATGCAATGATTGAACCTTATCATACTGGAACATGTACCGTAGACATTTTTGTAGAGCATACGTTTTGAAAATGTCTTACTTTCATCAGCTTATTTTTACATCAACATCAAGGTCTCTGTTTTATGTTTATTATATTTTGATTGAGGCCAGACCGATCCTTTCACTACTCAGAGAAATTAATGTCCTACATACTGTATCCCCATAATTGTGGGATCCCAGAGCTTTGCTTCAGAGAAACTTGTAGGAAACATAAAGGAGACCGCATCAGAGGCACCGAACCGCACCAACTCACAGCCACAAAAAACCCCAGCAGCTGTGTGTGGTGGAGCAGCACTAATGCATCAAACGCAACTGTAATGTATCGCAATTAACACCATCTCATTTGGGTAGGTAATGACACAGCAACTTTTGATAAATGGAGATCAGTGTGTGCATCGCCCCAAAAGAGCAGGTGTTTTGTGTAATTCCGCTTCACATCCAACAGTGTGCAACGAAATATTTTTACTCTGTCTGTGCAGGATATCAAAAGTGATGCTTCTGCTTGAGTTTTCAAGTTCACATCACAAGTATACAAATACATTTCCTCTTTTTACAAAAGACAATCAGGGTTGCTTACTTAATAAACACACGAGAGCTGCCCTGCCAAACACAAGACAAGTGAATAGTTTACATACTGTCGAACGATCACAGAAATGTCACAAACACAAAAGAACAGAACAGGAAATCAGAGAACAGAGATATTTTGTATACTTTGAAACAGTCTGCCTATCGAAACCGCACGATTTACGAGTATCTTGGGTGGATTCGCGGCTGACGATCGACTGGGATGAAGTGGGGTGCGAATTCATTACGGAGCTGCCATCAGAGCACAGAGCAAACAAGGGAGCGACAGGTCTCGGGCTGGCTGGTCCTGCCCGGGGCAAATGGGAAAAGGCACTGTGCTCCTTTCAGGTATCCACCACAAAGTGCAAGCAGATGGCTCCCACAGCTGTTAGCCGGTTAGATGGCAGTCTGGAGCCAGGTTTCCCATCCCAGGGGTCCAACCCATTCCTGCAGGGAATTTGTGGGTAGTCTGCTCACGCTGGCACACAAACTGCCAGAGCTGGAACAGGGATGCCTGTGCCTCTGTCTGCTCTTCCCTCGCAGAAATACAATACACTGAAAATATTTTAAAATTAAATATATCATTGAGACATTGCAACGCTACCCATATGGGCAAAAATCCAAATTTCTGCCGCTTTCAGATATTATATCACACTGTGCTGTGAAATATATTTATTGTGCTAAGAAAAACTTCACTTATCAATATGAGAAGTATACTCTATTTATATTTCTGTAGAGCTCTCTCTCTCTCTCTTGCATAAGCAAGCTGGCTCACCTGCATCAACCAGGGGGGTGCGGCTTGGTCACAGCCCAGAGACTGGCAGCTTGCACAGGTGTGCACTCAATTAGGCTCCTAGAGAGGATTCTGGGAGATGTACGGCAGGCCTGGCCTGGCCTGGAGGAGGGCATAGTGAAGGAGGCACCTGAAGGGGAGCCCACCCAATTCCCCATAATACATGTGACAGCAGCTGTAGAGGAGCTGTAGCTCCTATCTTTAAATTCTCCAGGTTTGGAAGGACCTGTACACAGTATGTGTAAAGGTCAAGTACACATGAGGGCCATGCAGGAAAATGAGCACCAGTGGCAGGACAATGTAAGCGACCAGAAAATGGTGCGGTATAGGTGGAGGGTTCTGTATAAGCCATCCCCAAAAGTCCTGGGAATCTGCAGTGGAGACTATTGGCTGTGGCCCTAAGGCCTGGGAATCTGCAGTGGAGACTATTTGCTGTGGCCCTAAGGCCTGGAGATCTGCAGTGGAGGACACTATTTGTGGCCCTAAGGCCTGGAGATCGGCAGTGGAGGATACTGGCTGTGGCCCTAAGGCCTGGAGATCTGCAGTGGAGGATACTGGCTGTGGCCCTAAGGCCTGGAGATCTGCAGTAGAGGATACTGGCTGTGGCCCTAAGGCCTGGAGATCTGCAGTGGAGGATACTGGCTGTGGCCCTAAGGCCTGGAGATCTGCAGTGGAGGATACTGAATGGGGCTGTGGCCCTAAGGCATGGGGACCTGCAGTGGAGGATACTGGCTGTGGCCCTAAGGCCTGGAAATCTGCAGTGGAGGACACTGAATGGGGCTGTTAATCCTGGGGTGGGAGAAGGGTGCCCTTTTTGTGAAGATCAGGAAACACTGTTCCATTTTTTACAGGATGTGATAGGTTGAGGTCATTGTTTTGTGTATTAAAAACGTTATGTTTGCGGCTGGGGGGAGTTTTTCTGTGAGCGAGTACATCTGTGAACCCAGGTATGGGTTTCAGCAACGCTACAAGGTAGCACTGGAACGTTTATATGGACAGGCAGAACTTGCTACGTGGGTCTCAGTGCTGGGTCTATGTATGTGCTGCAGGTTTTAAGGGTTATGTCTCTGCGTGCCTTAGGGTGGAGTATGAGTATTGTGGAATAATGCATGATGTCGAAAAAGTCTGGTGTATTGGGGAGGCTGTTTGTGCTGTAAATGGAGGAGAGATTGAATTATGTTTGGGTTTTGTAAGGTTATTTTTGGTTCCTTTGTTTCTTTCTGTTTGTTTTTTTTGGGGGAAGGGGGATGTGGGCAATTTTGGAAGGTTGTTAGGACATTTTCACCGCTGAGATAATTGTTATCTCCTCCATGAAATCCAGCTCTATAACAAGCTATGGCAAATATAGACACAATTGGGTAAGCATGTGTCATGTTTCAGGAAAAAGTAATATTGTCATGGCCTACATTTCAAAATGTTATGGTGTTTGAACATCCCTACTACTGCCATGTCTGTGTGACTCGTGAGTCAAGTTTCCTCTAGCCAGTTTTTATGTGATGTTACAAATGCACAACCATGGCACACAATCATAATATGTGAAACATTATACAAATAAAAACAAGTTCAGGCTAAGATTTTTCTAGTATTATCTTGGAACTGCACGACTCCAGTGTATAGAAGTGCACGTTGCGCAGTGTGCGCCAATGGCTGTTCCCCAAGATATTTTTCAAATTATTACAGAGCTGGCTCCTGATCAGAGTCCCTGACAAGGCCATAACTTCAGCTCAGTGAGGTGTACAGAATCCATTTTTATTCCGTAATAATTTGCCATCAGGGTCTGGGTCAATTCCATTTTCAAATCAATTAAAAAAAAATGAAAACTGAAAAGTACCTGGAATGTTCTGTGAGGAGTTTTTGAATCATGATTTGGATTTCAATTTAGGGTGGAATGGAATTCCAAACCCTGCTTACCATAACCAATCACTGGCGGCAGGTATAGGGTGGGAGGGTTTTGGTTGGCAGGGTAACCACACCTCATCGCTCTGGTGACCGCTGCACACCGCTACATGGCTGACCCGCTCCATTGTGGAATAGATACGGGCGGACAGGCGATGCATGTGATAGTGTGCGGCCCTTCAGCATTGGCGGATGTACCAATGAGACAGGCCACGTATACATACATACTGTACATACATACACACATGCATGCAGTACATAAATGCATACATACGTACATACATGTACAGACGTGTACAACTCCGGTCTGCATGTTGGCAAACACCAATAACAAACTTCAGATTTGCCTGATTCTGGCAATTAAAAGCCTAGAATCAGGACCAGATACCAATTTCCTTTTGCTTTAATTATTTTGGCTGCTAGAATGCAAAGAGGTAACACACAGGAGGGAGCAGATCTATGGCAGACGCTTGGCTTGAGATTCAGCCGGCCTGCAGACCGCACCACTTACCTCCCGATAAAAATAATTTCTTAAAAAAACTGGTAAATTGCATATGCAGTCCAAGAAAATTACAGATCTAAACTATCTCATAGAATGAATGCTCAGGTGCCATAGCTATGTCTGCAAGTATTTAGACACTGGCACAATTTTAAAGAGCTGTAATTCCTCCACTTGGTATGGATGTACTTTAGGGTATTTGCCAAAATTAAATGTATCATGTACCTTTAAAATTGTGTCATTGTCCAAATACATACATAAATACATACACACATACTCTAAATAGAGCAAAGTAGATTTGTTCAAGGGTATAATAACAATAACAACTTTGCATCATTGCATCAAGGGTACAACTGCAGAACCTGACATGTGAATCAAACTAACAACCTTCAAGTTGCAAGTCTAGTTCCCTAACCATTATGATGCCCAGCAAACATTGATTAAATTTAATTTCGTACTGCTTAAAAATCTAAACCATGCTATTGTTTAGTATTGAGCACCTGGAATCCGTGGTGTAAAACTTGGATCGGCTATTCACTTAACCCTCAAATAAAGACTGAAAACAGGGGTTGTGTTCTGTAACACACTTTCCAGCAACTGAAGGCCCACATTCTGTTAACAGACAGAACACTTTATTTCAGGGAAGAGGCAGAGCAGATAACCGCAGGGGGTTAAACAATGAGTCTGTTGAATCCTGGCTGTTTATTTCTCCCGCTGTAGAGGAGCAACTATGTCAATGTGAAGCTCTTTTGTGTGTGGAGTAATAGGTAATTACATGGGAAGGCTGGCCCAGAAATTAAATTCAGCTCCTGTTCCGTCTGACTGTCAGGCAGCGAGTCTGCTCGGTTTTTTTCCCCCGCGTAGGGGAGTAGCGGGTTTCAGTCACGCTGCAGTTCAGCTGAACAATGCAGCTGCGCCACCATATTTGTCTGAATGCAATATAGGCTGAATGACACCTCCTTATGAAAGGATTTATGGAAGGTGCCTTTCCCGGTAGGAAGTGCATTTATGCATGTTTGTTTATCCCATCGGACCGTGAGCGGCAGTAAATGCCATGAGCCAAAAAGGAACATGAGAATTTAAGTGCATAACAGCTTTCCGCCCGTCATAACAAACACATTTTAATTCATGATGGTTATGGTATACACTAAGCACATAGATTACATTTAAAAAGGAAAACACAATTATTCCCCTGGAACCATGCATTAAAATTTCCAGAAAAGTTTTTTTCTTTTTATAATCATATTTAATCCCTTAAAATAACTGTAGAGATTTTGGGCAGAAAATCCAAACTTCACCAGTGGCTGGAAAAGCTAAAAAAGAAAAGCATGAAATACATAAATTAGTTTCATTTTGTGATATCCACTCACAAAACAACAGGAATACAGGCAAATAAAAAATAATTTGAAGAAAGAAAATCACCAAAAAAATGTTTGGAAAAATGTCTCAGTTAAATGTCTGTGATAGCTACAATTCAATTGCACCCTTTGTAATTACAATAAAAGGTATTGGAGAACCACCAAGATTTCCATGGAGAATGCATTTTCATTTTTTAGCAATGCCAGACTGAAGTTAATTTGATAGCCCTTTCCGTACTGTCAGTCTGTGTCAGTCAATGCTGAGAGTTTGAGGAATTACCCACTCAATCGATACCAGACTCTGTATATTTTAAAGAAAATCAGCTTAGCTCAGATGAAGATGCTGATAAACAGTGTTAGAGTCACGATGTTTGACACATCGAGGAAAGCACATTTACCTATTGCGTGCTCTGAGGGCGAGTTTGGAAAGTTCTGGTGCAAAGTCTCCCCACCCTGACCGGGTCTGCCTGTAATGTTGAAGCACTTGATGATAAAGGACCTGTTAGGAAACACCTCTGATGCCATTTAAAAGTGGGAAATTGGCCCTGATTCTAATCAATGGTGCAGCTAAGTGACCAGCAGTAGAGCTATAGCACCAGAGCATTCATTCTCTGAGTTTGCTGATAGTTTAGATCTGTAATTTTCTTGGACTGCGTATGCAATTTACCTGTTTTTTTAAGAAATTTTTATTGAGAGGTAAGTGGTGCAGTCTGCAAGCCGGCTGACTCTCAAGCCAAGCGTCTGCCATAGATCTGCTCCCTTCTGTGTGTTACTTCTTTGTATTCTAGCAGCCAAAAGAATTAAAGCAAAATAAATCAGTATCTGGTCCTGATTCTAGGCTTTTAATTTCCATTTGCCATTGAAGTTTGCTATTGGTGTTTGCCAACATGCAGACCAGAGTTGTTCGAGTGAAAGTCAAGGAAGCCATTGTGAGGCTAAGAAATAAGAAAACAAGAAAGCAGACAGCGACATACGCCAAACCTTAGGCTTATCAAAATAATTGTTAGGAACATCATTAAGAAGAAAAAGAGCACTGGTGGGCCAGTGGAATTCTCTCCATAATGAATAACCTATATGACAGATCAGAAACAATCTTCAGGAGGCAGGCATGATGTGTCAGTGACTAGTGTCCATAGAAGGGTTCATGAACAGAACTATCGTGGCTATAACATAAGATGCAAACTACTAGTTAGAAGCAAAAAGATGACTTTAGGTTGCTAACTACTTAAAACAGCCTGCAGACTTCAGGAAAAAGGTAATGTGGACATACTGTACAAGACCAATATTTATAGTTATGCCATCCATCCATCCATTATCTTAATCCACTTATCCTGAACAGGGTCGCTGGAGCCTATCCCAGCATACATTGGGTGGAAGGCAGGAATACACCCTGGACAGGTTGCCAGTCCATCGCAGGGTGCACACACCATTCACTCACACACTCATACACTCATACACTCATACCCACGGGCAATTTAGACTCTCCAATCAGCCTGGCCTGCATGTCTTTTGACTGTGGGAGGAAACCCACGTTACATGGGGAGAACATGCAAACTCCACACAGAGAGGCCCCGGCCGACCGTGATTCAAACCCAGGACCTCCTTGCTGTGAGGCGGCAGTGCTACCCACTGCACCATCCGTGCCACCCTTATCATAGTTATGTCACAAGCAAAATATGGCCAAAGGGAAATGCATCTGTCTCAATAAATGCTTTCTGAACCACACGACTCTGATTGTTCTGAACCAGAGTTCTGCTCTGCTTCAGTTTGTCAGACATGTTTCATTGGTAAACACACAGTGGCATATGACGAAGGCGGAGTAGACACAGAAAGCCAAACACTACTGCATGATCATGATTTGGTGGTGAATGAGTATGATTGAAAGCGATGCTCAGCAGTAGTGCAGCACAGGCACAAAAGGGGCCAACCAGAGCCCAAGTACCTCCCCGACTGTCTTCACAGGAGAAAGTGCCCTTGTGCCTCCATAATTTCTCTCTTTTATTTCACTCTTGCCGAACCAAAGCACTGTCTGCCCTGCTCTCGTTAAATGCAAAGGCTACATGAGCCAAAAATACCCCAAAGCACGTGTGCACACACACAGACAAATGCGGGAATGCGTCTTCTACTGACAACGTATGCTGCGCACATTTTTTGACTAACTGACACATTCACTTATAAAAAGCGACTTTGGGCTTCTTTTTTCCAAAGTTGCTTCAAAAAACAGGTTTGCGAATTTTTTCCAGCTTATCTAAAAAATAAATCAGGTCTCTTATTTTGAAGAAAAGTAAGAAACGACCTCTTGTGTTCACATTCATGGTTACAATGGCTTAAAGACATATGTATCAAAGAGGTATTCCCCCGGTTCCCCCGGTTCTCCACTGCCGTATATCAGTATTAAAAAGGTATTGCAGTACCAAAAATGTAACGAACATAAACGCGATGACAACACAAATAAGCTAACAACATACAGTAACTAGCTAACAGTGTCATGATCTGTGTTTTCAATATTCTGTGTCCAGCATTTTGTATTTTGTTTGCCTCTGTGTTTTCTGTTGTTCTGTTTTCTGTTCATTCATTTTCATTAATTTGTTTCACCTGTCCTCACTTCCTGATTATCGTGCTCACCTGATTGTCATTTTGCCTTTGTTATCTGTCTATTTAAACCTGTCTGTTTTTTTTTAGTTCTTTGCCAGATTGTAATGTGTTCCTGCCATTTGTACCTATTTGCCTGGTTTGTCATTTCTACATTCCTGCTTGATCATTGCCTGTTTGACCTGCCAGTCATTCAATAAAGACTTTTATTGGAAGACCTTTGAGTTTATGATTGGTTCCTGGGTTCTGCATTCTGACTGAACGATCTGGCACCAGCGAACCCGAACCCGACCCAAGAGGTCCAAACCCGAACCCGAGCCCAACTCAAGGGGTAGTGGCTGGGCCAGCACGAGTCTGAACTCCTCTGTCTGACAGTGTATGGAGATCTGCACGTCCGCCTGGCTAACCTCTCCGACTCCGTGATGAACAGCCACACCACCCACCTCATGACGGCACCGGTTCCACAGACTACACGGCTAGCTCCATCGGAACCCCGTCTGCCACCACCGGAACACTACGCTAGGTAACCCGGGTCCTGCAGATCCTTCCTGTCACAATGCTCACTGATCTTCGAGCTCCAGCCATCCTCCTTCCCTACCGAATGCTCTAGGGTGGTCTACGTCATCTCCCTGCTGGCTGGGAGAGCTCGAGAGTGGGGCACGGCGATGTGTTTCGGCCTCTTCCCTGGAGACATGGAGAGGGTCTTCGACCGCACCCACTTCAAACACCCATTACTGTCAGTCTATTTCAGTGACTTACCACAGCTTTGCATGAGATATTGGTTAATTTCAGAAATTGTTTTCTACATATTTCCTGTGACAAACACCCAGCCTGGCTACAATCATTAATATTAATAATCTGTTTGATAATTTATTGGATTTCGTTATTTCAAGATTCTTGTCTTGCTTGCGCTTTGGTTTATGCCTGCTATTTCGAGGTGGATACATTCCGTGCGCAAATCGACCCTCGTTAATTGCATCAACTTTAGTAAATTCATTGGAATACATAATCACGCACACTTCATATTTCCGCTCTGTATTTGCACGATCCGCCCGTAAATGCATAGGCGTTAAGGAGAGAAGCGCAGCTTGCGATGACTCGCCCAGATCACCCGCGGTTCCAACCCCGTGTGCCAGTTTGATACATACAACGCATGTTTCCTGGGCAGAATGCGTCATATGTGTGCCTGAAAATCATCGCAAAAGGCTTAGTAAATCTGGTCCATAGTATGTATAACACTTTACTTTAACTACTGCTAGCAGACTACAGCTTTCTTTATATACATCTCACTGCAGTTTTCTGCTATTCAGCCTACTTTGTTAGAAGCATGGCTTCTAAAATCCAGTAACACACGCTCACACATTCACAAACATATGGATGCTATTGCTTTATAAGCCGTTAATTATATTTAGTGCTGGTTTTGGCGGTGGTGGCTCCAAGAGGTGAGGGTGCCCTTTTTCCTACTTGAGCACTTGCCCCTCTAAAAGTCTGTGCATGGACCTAGTGCAGCATAATGGTGAAGTTAACTGAATTTATAACCCCAAGTTTCGAGTTTTGATTCCCGGATGTGACACTGCGGTATCCTTAAGCAAGGCACTTAACCTGATTTACTTCAGTAAATATCCAGCTATATAAAGGGCCTCTGTGTAAGTTACGGCGGATTAGACTGCTGAAAGCCTCAAGTGTAAATGTGATGTGGGCCCTTTTTTTGGGCCCGAGTGGAGCATCAGTGCCGTTCCTACAAATCTTCGGTCCTGAGGGACCACTGTAGAGATTCATGGGAATCTAAATGGGAGGGGAATAAAAAGAAAATGAATGTATGGGTTCCAGCCTCTTTATCTTAGCCTGTCTCTTTTGATGCACTGTCCCCCTTAGCAGAACCTACTCAGATTGCCCCATCGATCATACTCACAGACATAAATATGTAGATTGAGACGAAGAAGAAGCAGAGTGGTTAGATATGTATGCAGTGTGGGGAGATGGTGGGTGGAGGTCCGTGGAGGGACGAGAGAGCTCCAACGTGTTCCTAACCTCCTGTATGTGACATAACGTTGTAATGATCTTCCTCTGTGCCATGCCAAGGGGAAACAGGGCATAATACGATGAGTGTAATGGACTTACACTCTGTCAGCTGTTAGGATAGAATGATGTGTCTTTCTCTTTCAAATGATATCCAGTTCACACCCCTTTTTGAGAAAGTCACACAGAGTCTATTAAAATTATGCATGTTTAGCATTATAGTCCAGTAGTGATCCATAAAAATAAAATAAAAAAATTAATAATAATAATAATAATAATAATAATAATAATAATAATAAACAATGTTTCAATCAATAGTTGTCCTTAGATTTGCAAATAAAAATGGACTTTGTTTAAATGCAAATAGATATTGTTCATTAAGTTTGGGGAGCAGTGGTGAATTCCCCAAACTGGGTTTGTGAATAAAACACAGAGGTCAAAGTCAAGGACACATGTTGATTGAATCCAGGACAACACACTACATTAGACTATTGCATATTTGGACCAATTCTGTTTTTTTATTTTATTTTTCTGTCTCCTGATATGTTTTCATATGACAAAGTCGGTGGTTCTAATCCAGGTTTAGCCACAATAGGATCTGCACAGCTGTTAGGCCCTTGAGCAAGGCCCTTAACCCTGCATTGCTCCAGGGGAGGATTGTCTCCTGCTTAGTCTAATCAACTGTACGTCGCTCTGGATAAGAGCGCCTGTCAATAATGTAATGTAATATGCAGCTTTTTTCCCCATTTTTTTAAGGGTGCCAATAATTCTGGTGCGCACTGCAGCTCTTAATTTTTCCATTTATGCTTCAGGTGAATAATTGTTTTGTTTTAATGACGCACCCCTGAGAGGACAGGCGAGCTGACACAGAGATCTGGAAAGACCGGATAGCACCGGCGTTTTATTCAGTCTTACAGGATCGGGGAAGGGAGAGAGATGCAAGAGCGAGCTTTTAAATAAACACGTTGCCCGTCTCTCTCATGGGATCGCGGGTCAAAACAACAAACAAAAATACAAAACGCAAACAAAACCAAACTGTAGCTTTCGCTCTGTCGCTTGTCAGCTCCCCCTCTCTCGCACAACAGCTCTCTCATCTGTGGGTCTCAGACACCTACTGTGGGAAAGAGCACACATTTAGCAGCCTGGACTAATTCATCACGTAGCCCAGGTGTGTGTCTACTGAACCATTAGGCCTCGTCCCTGCCTCCTTCCCGCAAGCCGAGCCCCACCCGCCACATGGGTTTACTGCACAAAGGAAAACCTGAACCCCGCCCAAATCTGGAACATGGACTGAAGTAAAAACAGCTGTTCCAGGTTTTATTTTGTGCAGTTATCCGGCAAGCTCAGTAATCCAGCTTTGTGGAACAGGCCCCAGAACAGTCTACAGCATCCAGTCCAAATATTCCTAACACAACTGTATTGGGTGAATGTTTTATTTTTAAAGCACTACATTTGTTAGATTTGTGACAGATTTATTACATTGTCAAAACCAAGTGCCCTTGATACTGCTGCCGATTTTGTACATGAGTGAAAATCATTGCACAAAAAGAACAGAGACAGTAAATTGCCGCTGCTAAATCTGAAAAGGAAAAAAAAAAAAAAAAAAACACTTAAGACTGTCAAAATACTTCTGCAGTCGATTAGAAAAAAAAAGTAATTATAGCCTTCATTATCCAGGGCATACTTACAGACAATAGCTTATGTTCTAATTATTATCCATCTACACAGCTGGAAATGTTCTGATGCATTTCAAAAGAAGTGTTCTGCTCAGATCTCTAAGTATATTCCCATTTCAGGGATTTGAACCTGCAAGCCCCTATTTGTAAGATATGCTCCTTACATGCTACCCCACATTGAATGCTTTTTTATGGTTAAATTTTTGTTTCATTCAGCAGGGAAAAGGAAAAAGTCAGATACAGAGAGACAGAGAGAGACACAGAGAGAGGGAGAGAGAAAAAGAGACAGAGAGACACAGAGGGAGAGAGGGAGAGGGAGAGAGAGAGAAAGAGACAGAGACAGAGAGGGAGAGGGGAGAGAGAGAGAAAGAGAGAGAGCAAGAGAGAGAGGGAGAGAGAGAGAATAAGGTCACCTCCCCAGCAGAGAGGATGCTTAAATACAACAGCAATAGTGAGTAAATACATTTGTAACGTGGTTACTGTCCCAGGCCACTGTAAACTAAATGTTGTTCAGCACACATTGAAAGAAAGCAATAAGTTAGACCATGTCTGTTACAATTATCAGAGCTGTCCCTTTAATATCTCAGCATCAGTGCAGAAGCCTGTATTACTCTGGATAATAGGCCTTTCATTACTTTGTTGCGAATGGATCATAATGGAAGCTTCTATATTGATTCCATTGAATTTCAAATGAATGACTGTACTCTGCCCATATGTGTGTAACTCATAAACTATTATTACATACAATTAAATCAATTAAATCAATTAATTATTGGATGCAAGCCTGCGTGTCGCAGAGATAGGCCTGTCTACACAATGCTTACCCTGTTAAGCATGAAGAAAACTGCACTGGAGGGAATGAGTCAACAGCGCTGCTGTTATAACAGAGGTTTATTTTTAAGTTCATTTCTGCCCTCTCATTTTCTGATTTCATTACAATTCTTGAAAGAGGGCTTAATCTGATTATATATAATCATGGAACAATCATTTGTTGAACACATGAAATGAAAAGACACACACAGTAGTTGTCAAACTTTATACTTGTTGCGACTCACATGAACATTATCTTTACTCAATGCGTCTTTTCCCATTAACACTTCCTGATTAGATTTCTGAAATCCACGTTTCAGAGAAAACGCACATCTGTAGTACACGGATGCCAAAAAGAAGATAACCACTTATTGGAAATAAAATGTAAAAGTCACATGTGCGTGCACACATGCCCTGTGGCGTGGAGGCTGCACTGTAGCAGAAAGTCAGTCCTGAGGTAAAGATTATGAACAGGAGACAGCAGTGTCTCTAATCCTTTTGTCTCGTCTCCATAGAGGCCATTTTGCATAAAGCAACAGCTGCACCGTAATGTTATTCAGAGAACAGAAGTGGAAGGTCATCTGCCGCTGGTTTAATCATTATGCAAATCGGCCTACCTCTGAAGAGCGGATGAAAGCTAATGCTTCCCCGACACAAGCCTATCACGTTGCCATGTAAGTAAAAAGAGGCGGCCTTATAAAGACCAATTTGAAGTTTTGAGAGGTAGACCTTGCTCTCTGGAATCATTAAACAAAACACTTGCTTTCAAGATATGGCACGCTAAGGCTCTGTAATGGCGCATAATTGCACCCACTGTTGTTACCAGCGGCTGTGATCACAATTATCGGGTTTTTTTTTTTTTTGTGTTTCTTTTTGTCTTGGCAAACATCGATGCCAAAATGTCCTTTTTTTCTGTCCTTTATTGCCTGTGTTCATTTCTGATTCATAATTTCCCTGACGATATACCATTTTGTAATTCTCTGGTCCGTATGTTTTTTGACAGAAAATTCACTGCATGCAGTATGGGGCAAACTGTGAGGTTTATGACATCGCTGCACCACTGTGCCTGTTCACCCAGGCAACTGAGTGCTGTACAGTGATGCAGGATATTAAAAAGTGAAAATGCAAAAGAGAGAGACAGGTCCTTGACCATTGCAGAGGCTAAGGGTATGGTACATGGAGGCCTCCCAATGGTAGCTAATGGAGAAAAGGAAAGCTGCTACTACCATTGTGATATAGTTGAACTATATTGTAATATGCACACACAACCACACAGACGGACAGACACAGGCATTTTATATTTATTTATTTATTATATAATATTTTTCTACTGCTGTAGCCTATCCACTTACAGTCATGATGCGTTTTGTGTTCAGAGATGCTCTTCTGCATACTACTGTTGTAATGTGTGGTTATTTGTGTTACTGTCACCTTACTGTCAACTTTGACCAGTCTGGCCATTCTCCTCTGATGTCTCTCATTAACAAGGCGTCTCTGTCTACAGAACTGCTGCGGTTTTTTAGCACACTTTAGAGACTAGCGTGTGTGAAAATCCCAAGAGACCAGCAGTTTCTGAGATACTCAAACCACCTCGTCTGCCACCAACAATCATTCCACGGTCAAAGTCACTTATATCAAATTTTTCCCCAATCTGATGGTTCATGTGAACATTAACTGAAGCTCCTGACCCGTATCTGCATGATTGTATGTATTGCACTGCTGCCACACAATTGGCTGATTAGATAATCGCATGAATAAGTAGGTATTATGAAGTAAAAATGTTCCCAATAAATTGCTTGGTGAGTGTGTATGTGCGTGCATGTGCATGTGTGTGTGTACAGCATACTGATGAGGATGGTTTGCAAACACAGCAGAGCGAGTCTCTTCTGAAAGTGGCTCACAGAAAATTCCAGGTGGGGGATATCTGCTCCTCTCTCCTGCCTCTGATATCCAGCCTCTTCCTTCCGCAAGGAGACACTTAAATTTCTGCAGAGGGGGCAACTCAACGCCCAACACAGGGGAGAATGCCACAAACAAAAGTCATTGCATCATCTATTCAAAAAAATGCAAGGTTAGCACAGGGATGAGCAAGTAACGACATGCTGATGGCATCTGATTGGAATAATGGCCACAATAACATTTGAGTGAAGTCACCCATGGGAGGGCTTCTCTCTTGAGTAATGATCTCGGTGCCAGTTCAGTATGGGATGGTGTGTGACAGATGGGGCCCAGAACACCTGTGGGCGGCCTTGTGCTGTGAAACCGTAGGTTTCCCCTCTTCATTTCTGTTTCGTTCTTAACGTCCGAGCCAATTAATTCCAAGATCCTCAGCTCTCATATGGAGGCATGGTAACCTTTATAGTTTAAATAGTGTCAAATAAGTGCCCTTGTTTGAATAAGTGCCCTAAGGGTTTAGAGTTAAAGACTGATTCCTCTCTAGCCGTTGCAGCATGTTGCCCTGACCTCATGTGCTCCTGCCTGCCAGACATCCAGTGCCAGTTTCTGTAGCTTTTCAGTTTATTTACCTCAAGACCTGTCATGAATCCATAAATCCTCTTTCTATTGTGAGGGTCAAAGTCACAACAATTTCCAAGACCTCAAAAGCAGGTCTTATAGTCTAAATGTCGAAAACAAAACACATACAAACATACAGGCAGGCATGCATGCACGTACATGCACACATACACCGATGAGCCAAAATATTATGACCACAGATTTAAATCCAATCCAGCATCAGTGGGATGTGCTGGAACAACATGGCAGCTCCACCTCGTGATGTGCAGGTCATAAAGCTGCTAGCATCTTAGGCCAGATCCCACAGGGCACCTTCAGAGGTCTTGAAGAGTCTGTGCCTTGGTGGGTCAGAATAGTTTTGGTGGCACTTGAGATTTAAAAACTTTCATTTTCCAAAAAAATTAATGTCAATAAAAGTATCATATTTAGACCACTTTTCAGTTAAAAAAATATCGAGGCTGTCTGGGAGTACCTGGAGAGCCAGGAGCAAGGTACACTGTTCTCTGAGGTACACTGTCCCGCAGTTTTATAAGAAAATCTGCTGGTAGCTTGTAGCAAATATATTGGAGAACTGTATATAATTTAATTTAATTCTTTGGAAAATGAATGTTTGGAAATATCACATTTGTTATTTTCTACAGACACACTAATGTATAAACAAAAGTAAATAAATCAATACATAAACCAAAAACAAATCTTTTCTTTTACAAAATCGAGAGTGCCTACAACTTTTGCACAGTACTGTATATACTGTATATTTATTTTCTTGTGTAAAGTAGTGTGCTTTATTAATGATTCAATGGAATCAACTAAAGCCTTACATTTTCCCCAAAAATCATATATCTCTTCTGAATTGACAGTTCTTTGGCTTTTCCCATGTTGATGGTTGACAAAGGGATTTTGCATGCTTGTTACCTCGTTTTTATACTCTATTAAAACAGAAAGCGATGGAATGACATAATATAGTTCCTTAGACAGAGATTAACTAAATTAAGTAAAACTGTATTGGCACTTTGTTTGATTTTATTGGCAATAATTATTAGGGGTACCAATAATTTCCCCTGTGTCTTTTAGGAAAAATTTGATTACCAAATAAAAAACATTGAAACATGAGAGTAAATGTATTGGAAATAAAAGTATACAGTTTTCCCATGTGTTTCAACATAACATACAAGTAGATTATTATCCATGTTGGTTATTAGTACGCAGCCTTTTTTCAGCATTTTTATTTAGGGTCCCAATATTTCTGGAGCCCACTGTATATATAAACAGTCATAAATATTACATTACGTTATTGGCATTTGGCAGACGCTCTTATCCAGAGCGATGTACAGTTGATTAGACTAAGCAGGAGACAATCCACCAGTGGATTAATGCAGGGTTAGGGGCCTCGCTCAAGGGCCCGACAGCTGTGTGGATAATATTGTGGCTACACCGGGATTAGAACCACCAACCTTGCCTGTCCCAGTCACTTACCTTAACCACTACACTACAGGCCACCCCCATATATGAACAGAGACGTGTATACATAGTCCATAGTCCTAGCTCACCGCTGTCCCCGGAGCACCTCACAGCTTTCACTGCCAGAGCAATAGATCCCAGGCCGGCTCAGCCAATCCGGAGCCTCCGAAGGTCATATCAGCAGACAATCTCAGCATCGTCCTTCAGCCACGCCTCCGGCGCACAAATCTTCATTCATCCGATTAACCTGTTGGCCCTGCTGCATGGCGGAGCCGCGGAGATCAATCAATCCTCACTGTAATTTCAGCCCCCTCCCCAACCTGCTGCGAGCCAAACCATTCATCAACACTTATCAAGCAGGGGTGTTTAAAAGCATTTTTAAAATGCATCGGGAGTTTTCTCAGCTTGCTTAGGGGGCATAGGGGGAAGGTGTTAACAGCTGTGCTCATGAAAGAACCCCACTGATACAACTCCGCGGTGTGTGAAATTCGCCGTTCAGCAGTGCCCTTACTCGAGACTCGGACACCGATTGGCCGTTCGGTCATTTCCCAGGGTACCCGTGCCGTTGTTGCTGACCCTCGCCGTGTCGGGTAGCATCTGGAAGAGAAAATGCCACATGCGGTATCCCAGCATTCTCCTCTCCCAGCACTCCCCGTCTCCTCCTGCCACGGAGAGCGCTGCCCGCGCACGTGCCTGCCGGTGACAAATGGGGGACTCAGCGACGGGACTTTGGGGACCGGGGAACGGAGGAAGGTGTGCATCTGCTGCCGCTACGCCTGCAACTCCACAAACCCCGGGGCCTTCGGCGGAGGAAGAGGAGCGGGGAGAGGGACGGGCTTGAACACCGCCTCCCTCCCGTTCCCCAGCGCCCCCCTCTCACGCAGGAGGGCCTGAGAGAGCAGCAGAGGACTGCTCTGCCTGCATAAAAATGGAATACTTCAGCGGCGGAGTGATGCTCACAGACCTCTGAGACTTTGAGCGGAGACTTGACGTGCAATTTAAAATTCCGTTTGGGGGAACAAATAAATCCGCTTCCAGATAAATAGGATTCAGAGATATTCATAGAATTGCAAAAGAAAAGCCTACCTTGATAATTTGTCAAACTAATGCATCATATTGTGTTGGAGGAGACTGAAGGAAACATATTGCTGGACTTACATAGAAATGTCCTCGATTTAGATTTTTGATGCAATTCATACACTGGGAGAAAATGGTTTCTATAAAAATCTGTCAGCAGTGCAAACTGGGGCCAAAGGGCTTGGAGAAACACAAAATGCTGCAGTTTTCATTCCATATTGTCACAGTGACTGATTTAAATTCCTTACCTGCTTTGTTTCAAAGTAAATTGAAAAGATTTTGTTTATTTCTTGTAGCAGAAAACAAATCTTCATCTTCAGTTGCACTGTACAATACAGTTACCATTTAAAACATGATGTGGTAATATTGCATGACATGTATCATGGACACCATAGCCCACTCTTCAGGGAATGTTTCTAGATTATCCTTGAAAAAGTAATTTTCACTCAAAGTAGAGCTAGAGGTTATTCGGGGGTAAATTAAACTCCTTCTGTCCCTCCATCTTGGCTATATGGGAGGATAAATGAATCAATTGCATTTTCACTTATTGGTAAACACAAAACATCGATCAACTTCTGAACATAAAGTTGCCTGGATGTTGTAAAAGTTTTGACTTCTGGGGACAAAAATACCAATTAAGATTTACAGAATGAAGCAGAAAGTGCAGAGGTGCTCTCCCCTCTGTATTAAACAAACCACATTATCCTGGCATCATCATCATCATCATCACCATGAAGAACATGCATTTATTTGAAGACATAATGAACTCATACATTTTGTGGGAGAAATATGATCTGCCCCCATTAGAAAGGAATGCACTGAAAGAGGTACGAGATTAATGTGGTAGTTTGGGCACGGGATGTAAAATTGCTTTCCGTCCAGCAGAGATGTTCTGTATTGACACACATTAGGTTTTCCATTGTCTTCTCCAGCCTGTGCAACCACATCAGGCTCGCACTCAATAAGACATGATTAACAACTGTAATACAAACGTGTCATTTCCAATATTGTTCCTCAACTCTGCACGGTCAGTGAATTCAATTCAAAGCTTAGGATAACATTAGATTGCCTTGTTCCCCGGGCAAAATGATGCCTGTTTTGCATCCTTGTTTTTGTTTTAGTTTTTTCAGTATTTTCTAAATTAATTTATTTCAGTGGGTTACTGTTACTGTTACTGTTACTGTTTACCAGTTAAACAGTTTACAAATGGAATAGAATGTAACATTTTGGTCCAGTTTCCCAGGTATGGATTATATTCCTAGACTAAAAGAAAAAATCAGTGAAGAAAAAGATTTAGTCTAGGACTAAGCTTAATCCATGTCTGGAAAAACAGCCATAATGATTTTGGTAGTTTTTCAGTTGTCTTCATTTTTTAGAGAGGTAAGAATGAAGGCTGACATGAAACAGACAGAAAAAAGTTTGCTATGTGTGTCTGCTGTTAAAGCCAATTGAAGCACCATGCTCATCTTAATGTGTAGGAAGCACAGTTACTTTAAGCAGTAAGCAGATATCCCAGTGGAATTGAGAAGAAATGGTGCTATTTGTCAGTTGAACAGTGCGTGGCGGTGGTGGAGGTGAACAGGGCTGCTCCTCCTTCTCTTTTCAAAGCCGTTTTCAAAGCTCTCCCCGAAAATCCTGGGAGATGTCGTGGATGAAGAAAAGTGAATTCCTTCCTCCAAGCACGCGGAGCCGAGGCTGATGGGTAATCAGCCCAGGTGTTTCTCAGTGTATCATCTCTCATGAAGTCTCAGGGCCATAGTGGATGAACGTGTAATTGATGAAGTCAACCACTTTCCATTCTTTCTCCCAACCCTCCCTATCTCTTTCTTTCATTTACCCCCCTTGTGACATGTGATTTCTGTTTTGTTTACTTTATCATGGCAACAAACTGGTATGGCTTTGACATATAACATATAATAATATAATAATATAATATATATATATATATATATATATATATATATATAATATAAATATCCATTTTCTGTTTTATTGTTTGTATTTTTTTTTTTTTTTCACAAAAATATATGTGAGATGCCTTCAGTTTCAGTCTTTTAATTGCAACAGCAGCATGGAAGTCATACTCCACAGCCTCTGACAAATAAACCTGTCCACATAGCTGGATCTTAGCTGAAAATACATAAATAAAATGTCACATACTGCATGTACTGCGTGGCCCTTCAGACAGTGTCTAATGAGAAAACTTTCCATCATAATACATATGGAGGGAACATAACTGCTATAAATGCATATGTTGCTTAGCAGCAAGTAGACATTTATATTATTCTAATGTGTAATCATAATGTTATGGACAGATTATTTTTTTCCATAGAAACAAAATAAAAATGTCATTTTAATGTTGTGTTTTATTTGAACTATTACGTCCACCTGGTACACCTACTGTAAAAAATAGTACAACATCAGTAACCTGATGAACCACTCTTAATAGTAGTAGTTATATTTCTGCATGGCAAATAATTTACTTGTAGATGTAGTAGTGTAATAGAAAAATGTTGCTTGTTCTGAGTAATTGACTCATTCATTGAAAGGTTCAAAATAATAGCAGTGTAGTTTAATTAGATAATTAATTCTGTGAAAAAACAGGTGTCATTAATTGGAAAAAGGGAAGCAAAGCCTCCACAACCCAAACAAAGGATCTGTGTTTCCCATTTAGTGTGTCATCAGCCAGTTATTTCCTCGTTTACCACTTAGTCACCAGTCTAGAACTTTCATCTCAATGTCCAGTTAGCTTGCTCTGAGGAATCCCCGGAGCCCCCTAAGCATTACATGTATATAAATTAAACGTATTATTATTATTACTATTGATGTGTTTCACAGTAGCACTACATCAGGCTAATCTTTTTCTTGCACAGTGGCTGTGTTCTTCATGGTGTGTGGGTTTTTTGGGTGCATTACAGACAAAACAAGTAGTCATTTCTTAATTGCTAGAGGCTGCCCGGTGTGTTCTGGATTTGGATGTGAATCTGGTACCTAGATTGACCTTGATACATGTGGATGTCTTGACATGAACGATATAAATGCCAATCTGCACGCCATTGTAAACCACAGATACAAGAAGACTTTGGGTTAAACTTTGACGGAGACAAACACATTTTTAATGCTTGTGTACATATACAGTTTCACTATACTATATCGAAAGGGATGGCAATATTGAGCAATAATTATGTCGTAATAAATAAATTACACAAAAAGGTATGTGACTATGTAACTCACCCAGTCAGTTCTTTATATGAAGTGCCTGTTTGTTTAATATTATCTTAATGGGGGATTTGAAGCTAAATGCTTCTTTATGTACTGTATTTATTTATTGTTTCTTTGTTATTGGATATTATCTCTTTTCAAAACATTGGATTTAGCAGCTATTCACTCTGTCTTGGAACCATGCTCCTCCAGAAATTGATTGGAGATTGGTCCAATACATAAACTGAGCATCTTAACTGTGGCGCTTTAACTAGGTAGAACTTTCAGTAAAATGCCTTGATTGTTCAAGTGGATGTGCATAAAGGCTGTCAGTCATGGAGACAAAGCAGAACAGTTTTAACCTTCATCGCAACATTGTTTCTCTCCCAAGAGCCTCGCTATTCCAGTCAATAAATTAACCCGATGGTTAAGCTAAGCAAACAAACCACTCCTGGCCTCAAGGTAATGAAACAAAGGGTGAGCCGTGTAGTATAATTTAACAAAAATGTGTTTTTATTATTATTTCTGAAACAAATGAGTAGCTGGGGACTGATATTGATTGTGTTTGTTCATATGGAAGTCGCATTCTGCTGGATGCTGATGCTGGAGAGAAATTATCATTAAGAAAAGTAAGAGCTCAAGAGTTTCTGTCCTTTTTCTGTCTGTGCTTTCATGCATAAACTAGGTCTCCATCAGTTTCTCCTGAAATAATGTCACAGCCATATTAATCACAAAAGACTATGTTTTAAGTGAAATGTTTGCATTTGTTGAAAGCCCCAAAAGACAGGAAATTAAATTGAGCGGCACTAACGCTAGCATCAGCCCGCTCTCCATCAAGGTATCAGCGCAGATCTCTGACAAATCTCACTACCGCACTCGCTATAATGCACGCCCCTCAGATTGTTCATAGAAAATGGTTTCTGTGTTAAAGGTGATTTTGTGAGCTACTATGTGGTGACAATCAAAGAGTATGCCCTGTTTGTGTGCTGCTGTATTATTTGTGACAAATAAATAACACACATTTGTGTCAGCTATTTTTAAAATACTTGCTAGTACTTTTATCCAAAGCAGTTTTCAATTAATGCCTCTCATTCACCCATTCACACACACACACACACACACACACACACACACACACCAGGCTATAGTCTGCCATGCAGGTACCAATCAGCTCGTCGGGAGCAATTTGGGGTTCTCTGTCGACACACCTAGACAACCACTCTTACCTCCCGCTACTGTCACTCCTAAACTAAAATTATAGCTCTTGTAAAAATTACTGTAGTGTCGCTATGACGACACTTGTCATGTTCAATCATGCTAACAGCATGCATCTGCGGTGGTAATAATCATGAGTATGATTCTGGTCATGGTTCACTCTGGATTTAAAATATTTCCAAATGTCTCAAGGACCCAGCCATTTCAATCCAGATACAGTAGTTTGTCAAAAGATTCAACAGCATTGCCCCACCTTATAATCTCGAGTTGCAAGCCTATCTCCCTAAACATTATGCTGTACAATTACTCTGTAAAACATAGTATACTAGTATACACTTGTAGTTGCAATAGCCCTAACATAATTTTAAGTAATTAATATCTGGGAGGACTGCCGAAAGTCCATGTGTCACGTTATTAAAAAAATAAAGAAATAATAAATTGTCAAGTTGTTTTCCCGGCTTCTATTTCCCTGTGATAATTCACGTTTTGCAGGGACGGTATTATTCTCCACGAGCCTCAGCGGAGACAATTAAAGCATGACAGCTCTTCATTTAACAAGTGCCATTTTACCTTATGGAGATGAGCGTGTGGCATTCTAATTATCGGCGAGTGCCACATGGCTTCCTCGGTGCATCGCCACTTCGCCAGCTCGGCGTGATGCGTCTGACAGCTGAGGAACTCCACTCTGGAATTACCGGGATTAATGTTTTCAAAGCTAAGCGCTCGTAATGGGCTCGGGGTGTGAGGCCGCGGCATCGGAGCAGGTAAAAAATAAATAAATCCCCGTACTGCTACCTGGGGGCCTTGAGTCATTCTCAAAGCCCAGGTACAGCCATAGAACCCTTACCCGGTTTGTGTTTGCCGCATTAATTCAGGCTGCTTCAGGCAAAACGAATTATATGATGTACGTTATGTGGTGCAAGTCAGCTAACACAGATACAGGCATGCTGGTGCGTTCACAAACTGCTGAACAAGTACTGAGAATTACAAGGTTCTGTTTAAGCAGCTGTGTAATTACTGCCAAGGTGGAATCACACATCAACATCAGACATCAGAACCCCTGAACTACATCAAAAAATACATTATTATTATTATTATTATTATTATTATTATTGTACATCATCACCATTATCATCATAACAAGTCACTATAGTAATCATACTGCAAGTAAATGTTTTTAATACATTACGTTATGCAGTGGGACATTTACAGAATGATTGTTAAGGGAAGTCAGAATTCCATTCCAAACACATACAAGAGTATCATAAAAAACATTGTAAAAGTGTGAAAGGGCTACACATCATAAATAATACTGCTGTCCGTTACGTTGCATGCCTGGACTTGTGTGTTGAATGTGTATGAATGTGTGACTCATTAGCAAAATAAAAATGTAACAGTTATAGATTAATCCTCTAAGAAATATCAGGTTGTTCTTGGCTAAAACATCCTGGTTATTGCTATGTTTGAGATATGTAATATTAGTTTACAGATTTGCCATTTTTAGATTTTATTACAAACTGTAGTTAAACGGAAGAAACCTTGTTTTGTTCGTGCAGGCACAGACAATGTCTTGCTGATGGCTATGCTCTCAATGAATATATACTTACGGAGAGTTTCATATTTGTATGCAAACTTCAGTTAGGGTTGTAGGAGTGCATCTAATTTCATTTTCAGAGTACACACAATGAGCTCTGGCTGTGAAATGGCAAAACTCGATCTAGAAGACTCAGCGTGCCACTCCGCTGAGATGTGAAAATGCCGGGAAATATAAGCCCACTTCCTTCTGCTTAATAAACAAAAACCAGCCATAGGTTTGCGCAGCCAAGCCAATTCTGGAGATGAGCCTCTTAAAATCTTTAATGAGATACAAACATAAATAAATTCATTTTTCAGTTGGATTCACATGCATCAGTGTCCGCATGTGCAAGCTAATATTGGCAAAAATGTGAAATACTGTATATCATCTTGATACCAGCCAAATTGCAAATTGCATTTGGCAGGTAACAATGTTTATATGGGGTGTAAACTTTGCATTGAGTACTTTTCTCATTAAAACATTCATCGGCAAAACATCAACCCTTATAGAGATGTGATATTATTATACTTTTTTTATTATTATTAAACTTTTTTTTTTTTTTTTTTTTTTTTACATTTTACATGTATTCAGCACAAAGGCAATTAAGGACTGGGCCAGTGAATACCTTTAATTCCAGCAGTCTCATTTATCACCTGTGTGCAAGCACAAATGCCATTCTTAACCTGTGCACAATTTATTATTATTATTTTCTAATACGCAGTATTTCCCACCCACACACATATTTCCCGCTGTGCGTAGAGCATGCAAATAACATGCGCATGTGACTTTTGCATGGATGATAAATTGGGCATGTGACAGTTCTACATTCTGTGCATAATCACACATTTATAGTATGAGCAGTTACCGCATAGTAGTTCCATATTCATAATTCAGACCTTAACGTTTGGCTAAATGCAACACAAAAAAATTTAAGTTTGTCCAGAATTACACCCAACAGCTGATGTATATTATGTTTTGGATTTCTTTCCGCAATGGTACCAATGTGTGAACTGGCAAGACTGCATGTATTATGACAGGAATGCCACACATATCCAGGCAATGTTGTGGATTTGAGAAAAAAATCCTTTAATTGAAAATAATTGAAATAAGGCCATAGAGCTTAGAAAGAGAAGAGAATGCTTCAGATTTTATATAATGCTTGGACATGACATTGGCTTTCATATTACAATACAACCAACGATAAATGAATGAACTGTGAAAACTGACAAACCAGAATTTTAAGAGAAATTCTATATTTCAGCATAATAAAAGCTTGGGTTTATCGGACTAATAATGCTGGACAAGTCATGAAAGAGTACAAAAGCAGACACAGTTTAATCCAGGAGCTCAATTCTGTGGCCCGGACAAAATTATCTTTATTACCTGCCAACTGTTTAATGTCAGTACTCTATTGAAATATTGTTGTAACATGTTATATATGGATTATATGTATCAATAAATAAATAAATAAATAAATAAATAAATAGCAATGGCAACAGAATGTTTTTTTTCCCCTTGGTGCGGAGTGAGAAGTTTTTTGTGTTGCCACCTATTTGTTTGAGTTCCAAATAATATCACTGCCTGAGCTGTGTTAGCAAAAAGCTCTACTTTGCTTCAGATAAGCAATTTGCAACTCAGAGAGACAATTTTCCTTCAGGGTACAGAATAATACCCTGGCCCAGCAGTCCCTTAAGTACCACCAATAGCACATTATTCTGCTGATGACTAACGAGAGAACCGACAAGCAGAAGAGTAAAATAAAATAGATAGTACATGCAGCTGTAAAACAAGCAAAAACACCAAGGGGCCCTATTTTGACGGTGTGGAAAGCCCAGCGCTAACATGAAAGCAACTGTTGCTAGAGCAGATTGATATTTTGGAGTGGCGCAGGTGCATAAAATTATGTTTGTGCCAAGGTTAGAATTTTCATCCCTGTTTTTCAGTGATTGTACCGGGTAGGTGGAACCAAGATTGGATTGATCAACTGGGGGGGGTGGATTGGTGCAACTGCACTGCCAACTGTATTTTCGTCCCAAAAATTGGGATCCAGGCATGTGTTGGAGCAATGTCTGGACTCTTTGAGCAAACCAGTATGATGTTTTGTTCTTGGTTTTAAGCAAGGATTATGAGCATAAAAATTGTGTTTAATCTCAAACCATTTTAATCTATTTAAAAAGGAACTTCTAAGTACAGCAGTAGCTGGCGATAATGATTTGAACACTGCAGTGCATGCATATGTTTTAACATAATTGCAGATAAGCCAATGTATAATGCTAAAGAGTGCTTGTGGCAATTATGTGGAAAATCAACAGTAATACATTTTATTGTTGTTGCATATCTCAGTGCATACATACATGTTCCTCTAAATGATAGTGCTTAGATGCACACAGCAAGCACACACTATGTCAATACACTTTACAAAGCTCATTTATGTAGTGGTCTTTGTACTGCACAACCAACTAAATCTTTCCCTTGTGTGTTATTTTTCCACACTGCCACCCGTGGAGCCTCCTATAAAGTTAATTTGGACTATGTATCTGATTACCACTGCAGCCTGGATCTTCGGATCTTCCTAGACCCTGCAATAAACTTGGAATAGAATTGATTATTGGCTTGTGAATTGGCCTGGTAAATGAAATCAAACCCAGTGTGCAATAAAGTGAGCCACTGGTAGTGGTCATGTGTGGGAGCATCTGTCTATGTACATATATGCATGCGTGTGAATGTTCATATTTGCTTGTCTGTATGTGTGTGTATGAGTGGGAGGGAGAGCGAGAGAGGACAATAGAGGCTTAAACTTTTCAATACAAGTCAAGTTCTTTATCAACCCTATACTCCTGAACAAAATTTAAGAAAAAATACATTATTTTATAATATTTGATGAGAAGGTTAAATGGTTCAATAACATTGGCATTAAAATGCATTCAGCTCTAATAGAGTCCAGGTCAATCATCAGTGGTCCTGATTCCCCGAGTCTATCACCAATCATTTCCATCCTTATTACTCTCAAATTACTCTTCCTGGGGTGTCAAAGGGAGATGCAAGGGAGAGAGGGGGAGAGAGAAGGGAGGGAAATAAGTGGAAATCCTTTGATGGCAACAGATGAAATAGAAAAAGGTCCTGTTATATCTGTTTTTGGGAAAAGTGAGCGTTAGATTATGTGTGATCAGGGATAATCCTCACTGAGTGTGTGGGATAAAAAAAGTTGGGAACTTGTTATGTGAGTCTATCTCTCAAGAGGTGCATTGGATAGCATTAGTTGTATTTCACTATGAATTTATCAGCATATGTTGAGTATGATGTAGGTGTAAAGCCAAAGTTTGCATTATAACATATGAGCTGGGTGCTCATGTCAGAAGTATAACTCGCTATGCGCAATTAGGGGTGGCAGAACTAGATACCATATGGGTATTAGTTGCAAGATTCAGAATACATTTCCCATTTTGAACTTGTTTTGTGCATCTCCATGTGGCAGCCCCTTATCTTCACATGTAAAAATGTTTCATCTAAGCCTAAGGGCATAGCTATACTTTTGATATGACATCTGAATCAATGATGAAAATAAAAACGGAATATGTCATACCGCCCAGCACTGGTCTACCTGATATCTGAATTAGCTGGTATCAGGGAAAATGCAGTCATGCTCTCCAGTCTATCGCATATACTGACAGCCCAGCACATTTTCCTTATACTAGCATTCCATGCTGCACCATGTGAGTAGGGGCTTCATAATAGTTCCCCTTCTAAATTGCACATGGTCCATATACTCTTACTGAGCTCTTTATTAGGTACACCTGTATACCAGCAAATATTTAATCAGCCAATCGTGTGGCAGCAACTAAAATCATTCAGAAACGGTCAGCTGTTTCTCAGACCAAATGTCAGAATGGGAAAAAATTGTGATCTCAGTTACTTAGATCTGTGAAATGATTGTTGGTGCTAGACAGGGTGGTTTGAGTATCTCCTAAAATCTCCAAGCACAACAGCCTCTAGAGTTTGAGAATGTTGGCAAAAGTGAGTAGCAGTTCTGCGGGCAGAAACACGTTAATGAGAGAGGTCAGAGGAGAAGGGCCAGACTGGTCGAAGCTGACCAGATGGTCACAGTAATGCAAATAACCACACATTACAGTGGTATGCAGAAGAGCATCTCTGGACACACAACACGTCAAACCTCTAAGTAGGCTATAGCAGCAGAACACTTAATAAGTAAAAAAAAGAAAACATAGGTCTAATAAATGCCTAATAATGTGTTCACTAATATACATCATTGTTAGCCAAAGTTATACAATGAGGTTGTATGGTACCTAATATATTTGAATATTCTATTTAGTTGTGTGCATGCTAGAACATAAAGAAAGCAAGGATCTGATGCAATTGATGGTAGTCCTGCTTTTCAATTCCCTGATGCAGCGCCGCACAGAGATCAGACCTACTTTCACTTTGTTGGCTCAAGAGCCATTTAGCTAAATGTGGGAGTTTACTGTAAATTATGCTAACTTTGGAGAGCTGGATTTTCCTTCTCCCTGCCTTCCAGGGAGACTTTAGGGACATGATATTTAAGGGATGAAGGGAAAAGCATAGTTATCACTGCCAGCAACACAATGCAGCTTTATTTTCAAACTTTCACAAGTTATAATTACTGTTTATGGTTGTTTTCTGCTGATTTAGACTGATATCATGCTAGATTGGTTATTGGCAGTGACACATTTTTTTTTATATACAACTATTGCAATCACAGTGATAATTAGCTCATTTAGCATTCTGGCAGTTAGCCAGTTTGAGCATCTAGGTTCTTACCATGACAAGATGCTGGTAATCTGAAGTGACATCATTTAATCATAATCTGACATTTGCAATGTTCTGAAGTATAACTTGTCACAATATTACCCTTTATGCAAGTAAGCCAGTGTTATATGGCTTGATGTAAAAAACACCAGTTTCACAAAATAAAGCCAATGTGATAGCAATATAAATGCATAAAGGCATATGCAATCAGTTGCTAAAGAGTTGTGGGGAAGTAAGCTGCCTGTACCTTGCTGCACAGGCACTGACATGTCTGATAAATATGCTTGTTCTGTCATCTGTAGGTGGCACATGGAGCTGTGGGATTCCTGCAGTGGTCGGTTTGTGGTATCAGTAAGACTGCCCCTGCCACAAGTGATATGAATACCAAACAAATGTAAGATATTTGTGTGCATGAAATTCCTTGGGCCTTCATGAGGAGAAAGCATATATTTCCTCAGTTTATCCTAACCCTTCCCAAATATAACAGGCACGTGACAAACCGCCAGTGTTAGTAGCTAACTCATAGTTTGCGGCATAAAATGATTTGTTTTGTGTTGTTTATCTACTGGCCTATGTATCCAATAATTTTCAGGAATTCAACTCGGTCAGTTTATTTTATTTTATTTATGTATTTATTTATCTATTTATCTATTTATTTATTTATTCCAAAAAATTATAATTCACATTATTACATTTAGATTTTTTGAAACAACGGGCATTCAGCACACATCAAGCTCCTGGTTACTTGGCGCATCAGTAAGGGTGCTTCGGTGGGTGAGCCCAGGGGTGCTTCGGCGGGTGAGCTCAACAGTAAGAGTGAGAGGCACAGTTCCTCTCTGAAGCCGCGTCGACGATCAGCAGCAGATCCGAGGGGAACGCAGCGTCATTAGCCGTGTGGAGCAGAGACCATTAGGACATGTCCTGGAGAACGTACAGCTGTGATGAACATTTTATAGAGATTTCCAAACTCTCATCAGCCGGGGTTCTGATAGGCAATTTCTACCGAGACAGTGATTACGGTTGAGAGGCGCATAATCCGGAGGGAGGGTTTATGAGCTGAACCCAATCACCACATCTGCACCCACCGGCCAGCGGCCCCTTCCCAATAGTTCAAAGAGATGTCTATTTTAAGTATTTTCATGCCACATGTTTCAGATGTCTTCTGCCTTTTTTGACTCATTAGATTTCTTCTTTTTTTAGGGGTGGGGGATACGCAAATCATCAAGCGATTAGAAATGATCCTTAATTGCATCAATGCACAACAGCCAACTGCATTCAACCCTTTCTTTTCTGCTTAGCTCTAAAACTCTTTTTTCGCAGAGCTGAATGTCCGAGCCGGAGATAAGGACACATGTTAATTGAATCCGAGCCTAACGTCCTGACATTGGCCGAACAATGCCTTATCTCCACGTTAACCTAGTTAAGGATTGAGCGGGCTGATTAAACAGCACTTTTGCAATAAATATCATATTGCAAAGTATCCCGACGCATAGACGGATGCAGAATAGAGCGTAAACAAAGGGAGAAGGTGGGGACCTGGGAGAGTGCTCTGGCAGGACCCAGGTGAGAGATGAGAGCGCTGTGGGCCTTTCCTGCCCAGTCAGCGCTTTTCTCCCCAGCCCACCTTCAGCAGCGCGATTTGTCATTAACAGAAGATTCCCCTTTGGTACTCCACAGCAAACAAAGAGAGCGTTTTACAGCCCTGGCACCTGCTCTATCTATCCTGACCACACCACCAACGGCTGCGTCCTCCATCTTTCCTCATCATTTGGCTGTCGATTGATCTAATCCCCCCGTAGCACCACCCACATAATGGCAAAATGATTAGTTACTGTCTTCTGTGCTGGAGAAGGTAAGATAGCTTTTCCCCTCCGAAAACCTGCTTCAATTCATTTCTCCTTTCTTTCTGGGTATGGGAACCAAATCGCATCATTATTTTAGACCAATTTGCCCTCACAAACGAGTGCTGATAAAACGTATTGCTTATATCGGCATACATTTAATTCAGGACCAATTAAAATAGGTACCATATGTAAGCTTTCCATTATTTGTATCTGACAAAGATGATGTGTAAAAAGTTTAAATTATAACAATGTATTTTGTCCTGTGTTTCCACTGCAAAAAGCAAATAAATATCCGTAACAGCATCCTAAAAAAGTAAAAAAGTTCAGCAAGTAACGCTGGTCAATTAGGAATAATTAAGGAAACTCTGTTAATGTTCACATTTATATTGACTAATATGTAGTATAGCGAACATTCTGCACGATGGCAAAATAATAAAATCACGTGTGCAGTTAACTTTACATGTAATATTCACAAGCTGTTTCCACTCTCAGAAACATTATTATATAATGTATGATAAATGGAACAGTTTAAGTCTAGGCAAGGTCTGGAAGACCACGAAAGACCAAGAAATATTTCAGATATGGCCTGAGACCTGGTGAAAAATGTTCAGAAGAACCCACACATCACTGCAAAAGAGCTGCGAAAGAGCTGTTCACAGGACAGCAATGCAGCGTCCTTTAGACAACAAAGACCGACATGGGAGAGTTGGCAGAAAGAACGACCTCATCACAAAATGTAGTGTCTGCAAAAGAAGACATTGCAAAGCCTGAAGCCTTTTGGAACAATGTGCTTTAGACTGACGAAACCTAAATTGAACATTTTGGCCACCACCACCACTTTTGGAGAAAGGGTGAAGCATTTTCAGAGAAGAACACCTTGCCAACTGTTAAGCATAGCGGTGGATCCATTATGCTTTGGGGGTGTACGGCAGCTGCAGTTACAGGAAATATTGTACAAGTGGAAGGAAAAATGGATTCCACCAAATATCAAGAAATTCTGGAGGCTCATGTTCGAAGGTCAGTCCAGACATGGGTATTCCAAATACCAAAAGCGAGAATTGAAAGACTCTTAGCTGGCTACAGGAAGCATTTCCAAGCTGCTATAGTTGCCTGAGGAGGAGTTACAAAGTATTAACTGACAGGGTGCACAGGGCCTTTTTTATTATTTTCAAAGTAATCTTGCTTTAAAATGTGGATAAATGTGTAATGTTTAACGTTGTACCATTTAGAGGTCAGGGTTGCTTCTGTCCACTTAGGTATTAATTGTAAAAGGCTTTTTGACCAGGGGTGCCCACATTTTTGCACACAACTATAGAGCATGCTGCAAGATGTGGCTTGTAAAATATGCATCAGTATTTACAGAATGTGCAGGTGTATATAATATCATTCCACTTTTCGAGCATCAGTTTAACTGGCAAAAAAGTTTTCATTTTTCCCACTTATTTCTTAATCGTGTCAACAGAACTGTACGTGTAAATACAGTAGTTAAACTGCTTCGGGGAAAAAAATAGATGAAGGATTGACAGGTGCACTTTAGTCTTTAAACTTTAAGATATGAACATAATTATTTCTTCAAACTCTCAGGCGTATTATTATCCTCATGCATCGTTTGAGGAATCTGACAATGAAGTACCCGGGCACATTTCATTTCCAAATCCACTTTTTATTACTTTGACAGGCTTCGATGGCAGTTGCTATGTTTTCCCCATGATCCTCACCAAGGCCCAAAACTTATTTATACCTTATTATTTTTTGTTAGACAGTACCTCTAACCTCCCGCATCCCTCTCTCTCCCCATTCCAGGAAAAGGATGTTGCATGTCCAACCATTCTCAAAATGTCTGTTTTCATTTTCCATTATTACTTTTGTTGGAACCTTGACAGTTTTATCAGTACCTTTTGTTTATTTATTTATCTTTTGTTGGATGTAGATGTGTTTTGGCAGGGAAATATCGTGCAGATCTGAAAAAGAGCACTTTTTTACCACACAGATAATGCTGCTATAATCATTCCACTTTCTGTTTGTCAGACACGGGTTCTGCTTGCTGTAGATGTGTGGCACTGGGCATAACTTCTCAGCCTTTATTATTGTATGGCATCACTATTGTTCCTAGGACTGAGTAGCCTAATCCCGGGTAAATAATTGTGGGTTGAGAAGTCATATGAATACTTTGGGTTATACAATCTGGGAGGATATATAAAAATATGGAAAAAACAAGGAAACAGCGAATGCAATATTGTCCACAAAATGACAAGCTGACACAAGGAAGAACATGAGGTCAGCTTGCATCAAAATGTGAGTGTTTTCTTTTCTAATTATTTCCTCACTGCAATCTTTTTGTTTTTCAGGCTATGGCCTCTGAATAATGCTGTCCGTTCACAACTGAAGGATGCAGATTAGTGGATGGGCTGTGCAGGAACTGAAAGACTGCGGAGCTGTATGTGCAGAAAATGCAAATGGGCATTGCAGAGTGATGCACTCAACTGTCGGGCCTCATCACCACTCCACACAAGCGCTCCACTGACCAGCTCAGGCCAGCCTAGCTCAGTCACCACGATACTCAGCATATACATAACGAAAATTATGAGTACAAGCAAAACATTTTCCACATACTATTTATGAAATAGTGTATGCATAAGATGTATTGCACACATTTGTAAATAAACATATAATAAATGTTATATTCCTTATAATGTGTAGCTATTTGTTATTCTGTCAGTGGTTGTCAGCATTGTGGATACTGCAGATGCGGACCTCGACATAGTTGCAAACGTTGAAGTACCGGAATAATGATTTATCTTCATAATGATCAAAGGGCCAAGAGCATGCATTATATCAGGTTACACTTGGCACACAGGCAGGCAGTCGAATAGCCCAGATTTGGAGGATTTTTGGGTCAATCAGTCTCATTATTGCAAAAGAAGCAGAGTTCACCACTTACAGAAGATATCTTCAAGACTCAGATTCATTTATTGGTCATTTTCCAGCAAGATATTATTGCTTTGCATTTACTTTTATATCAAAGTCAATACACAATAAAGATGTTTTTGGGTAAATAGGACTTCTACTCTAAGATTTTATTTCATCCATTAACCCAGGAAATGCTTGATTTTTAATTACAGTTGAAGACATAATCAAACAGCAATCAATTATAGCAAAATTATATTTATTTTTACCTTAAATCTGAAAGTGAGGGCACAGAATCAGGAAAAAAAAAAAAATTAATAATTTATGTATGAAATTTGGAGCAGATCCACACTGTGGCTCAGACACAGTGTGTTATTTTGTTGCTTGTCCTTGTATAGCAACATTGAATACATTTGGGAGGCAAATGTTAACATACAGGTTAAATCTATCCCTTGTACTCCTTCTCCACAACTTTCAATACAAATTCTAAGAGTACCATTTCAAGTGCTAAGTTTGTTGTTGACTACATAAAACAATTATCTTGCTGTTAGTGGAAAACACAGATGAATTAACAGAAATGTGAAGCGCTTCGCTAAATTGGATTTAAATAGGCCCTAAATTGCCGATGCACCAGATAAGAGCTGTAAGTAATAATGAATGCACTCTCTGTGACGGGCCCTGCCCTGTGGCCCTGCAGATCCCACAGCGTGGCTCGAACCCCAGGAACCTCTTGCAGAGACGGATGGCTCGGAGAACCCAACTTTGTCTGATGATTTATTAATGCACTCCAGAACTCTCATGGTCTGGGGCTTTGTGCTAATCATTGTACTCATCTCTCCCTTCTCCGAGTTCCATGAAAAGCATTGCCAATGAATATTGATGAATCGCTTTATTATTATTATATGTCCACATCGTGTTTTTGAATGGAGGATTAGATGCCTCGCATTATTATTTCATTTGTACGTGTAATATAAAGTACGTCGTTCAAAGTTTCTGAAAGTAGTGCCTAAGTTTAAGGAACTCACACGTGCATAAATAATAAAAAGCTTACTGTTAATCTACTCTGGTAGAGCACATTTTAGACTTATAGAGTATATTTTTTGTTTTTGTTTTTACTGATGCATAAGCTGTTAGAGCACACAAACACACGCACGCACAATCACACATTGTCACGCACACAACGCCATCATACTCCGCAGGAAAATGTTCTTGCACTGTTATGTGACAACAACCCTAAAAAAACCCTAGGGCAGAAAATGAGAGAAAAACAAACTTGCACATCCTGCACATTACTAGCAATCAAGATTCTGCAGGGCACAAAAAAAAGAAAAGAAAAAAACAACAGAACAACAAACAGCCAATTACTTATAATGGTGATTGACATATGAACAATCCCACCAATTCTGTGCATATTACACTGAGATACCAAGCATCCTGTGCACCCCATATATCTTATTAAGCATTGCTGTTTAACAAATGCATAACTTTTCAACCATTATTACTAATAAGTCAAGGAAGGACGAGCAATACCATTAGACACCATACACACTAATCAGCTGGTAACATTCTGTGAAATAACATTTGCAAGATAAATATGTTAGGGAGAAAAGTTATTTTCTATCCGTAAAATAGTCAAACCATTTTCTATAAATTTCTGGTGTAACTGATTTGGAGTGCGTGCTTAGAATAACAGCAACACAGCAAATAACAGAACAGCCATAAAAGAAAGATGCTTCTCAGCACCTCAAGTCGACTGAATATGCCCTCTCCTCATTTTTCCATCTGTATGCTGAGAAGAAGCTACTCACCTCTCTGCATCCCCACAGGTAAGAGAACTCCTAGACCAAATATGCAGGAGCAAAAAGAGAGGTTTGCAACAAAGCTCTTTCAGGCGTACAGTATCTCCTACTCTGGAGTGTGTGTTGCACCACATCTCCGGAATATTCCGGAATATGTGTTCCATGCTGGCATACAGTAGGCGTCCGGTTTCAAAAGAGAAAATACAATAAACGTAATATAAAGCAAATATTATGGACAGGCTTTATTCTTAATGCATGAATGCTAAGACTTTTTTCTCCTTATAAAAGAGGCCTTCAGGAAGATGAATGATTGACCAGAGAGAGGCAAGCAATCCTTTAATGTGCAAAATGTGTTTTCCAGAACTTATCTGCTTTCACTAATGTCAAAGACCCCTATTAATATCTACATTTTCCCCACTGCCAATACATCATAAAAGCATTGTCCCTTTGGGAAGTGCTGTCACATGAGCAGCATCATAAAACACAGAACATAATGCCAACAGCAGCACTCTGGACCACACTGCTGGGGGACTGATTGATTGATTGACACACTAGGCCAATTCAAAAGACCTCGCTTTCTGTGCTCATAGCACATACAATAGCAGCGATTATATTTCTGGTACTTGTCATACTGAAAATGTTCATCAAAGGCATTTACATTTGCTCTGCTTTTAGTATCTGGTTTTTGCCAGCCAGGTTTTTTCAAAAGTATTTTTTTTTTCCATGAAGATCTATTTTATCACTGTCCTCACTGTCACTGTCTTTTTACTGAATAGTAAGTAAATAGTAAATATGATCATAGAGGTTGGACTGAATGGCCATTATTCACTCCCGCCTACTGATCTTCATACAATTTCACCATTGACCTGTATGTGCAGGTATACAGGGATACAGTGATGCCCACTGCCTCCCTGTTCTAACCAATGCAAAAAGTTGTCCCAATCGTAAAAACAAGGCCATTACATCGGGCTGGGACGGAGAGAGGAAGTGGGGCGTTCCTGAGCCCAAATGCCTGCGTGTCGCGTGCGGTGAGCTAACGCTAACCTAGCCTCACGCTGCCAGACTGGGCATCGCTGGCAGTTATGAGTTACGCTCCACAGAAATCTCAGGGACAGGCCAGCGGTCACCCGGCCGGCGCAGGTCAGTGGCAGGCATTAGACTCTCTGCTGATTGTGAGGATCCGTGAGAAGCTGGCTGATTGAGCAGCCCATCTACAGACATCTTTATAATGAGCGAGCTGCCCCCATTAACCAAAGGCCATGGCTGAGATAATATATCTACTGCAAAAAAGTGTGTGTGTGTGTGTGTGTGTGTGTGTGGGTGTGTGTTTATGTGTGTGTGTGTGTGTGTGTGTGTGTGTGTGTGAAGGGGTGGGGGTGGGGGGGGGGGGTGGGTTACAATGGCAGCGCACAGTCAGAATGACGCTATAAGGGGGTGATGGGGAGGAGGGGGGTGTTATGGGTATGGTACCACAAAACGGCGGCAGCAGAGGACCTGCTTATGCAGAAGATATCAGCACTGGCCCGTCATTACATTCTCAGAGACCGGGTTAATAACACCTCCTCTCTCGCAGTTATTAAAATAATGCTGCGGCTCCACAAAAGCCTTTTACTCAGATCCATCCCAATCTCTCCCTTCTCTTTCCTCCCTCCTGTACATCAAGTCCGTCCCTACCTGCCAGGACACTGGGAGATCCGTCTTCAATTTCATTAAAAATTTAATTTAATTTATCAAATTGAATAAATTGCTTTTGAAAGCTCACCTTCTCTGTTGTTGAGAGTGGTAGCATGTAAAATACATTTCACTAATTGAATGGTTCTGGCTTTTCAATAACAATGGTCAACAAAGGGAACATTGAGGCGATGTTGATGAAGAGATTTAAGCTATTTATTTTCTGCTTATCAAAAGGAAAGTCAGATCCTTTCATCTTGATATTAGTGAAAGTTGTATCAACAGACTGCTGTCATACAACTGATTGCATGTGCTCTCCGCATTTCAAATGCACAAGGACGGCCTCGGCGTAGAGGGAACAGCCTGGCGTCATGCTGATTACTTTAAAATAAAACAAGCACCGCTTTGTTTGTCTGCTTCAGTACCCATGTATCAGAAGTGCTGTAACAGCTTCTGTAGTCTCTGGCTTCCCATACAATAAAGGACTCTTTGTTGTGTGGTTATTTGCCCATGTCCTTGGGCCCTTGAGCAGTTGGGCTCTATCATAAGCTGTTTCCATGCAGACAGGTGATGTCATCAGAAGCAGTAGCCAGGGGGGAATTGAAGCAGGCCAATCACAGCGCAGTGCCTGTAATGGAAAGGATCACAGAAATACAAGCGGTCCTATGTGAAGAGTGGCCACCCTTCACCACCCCAAACACCAGAGCCCATAACCCACTACAGCCACGCTCCACTCTCCTCGAACCCAGGAGAGACCAGCCACACTCCACTCTCCTCAAATGCAGGAGAGACCAGCCGCACTCCACTCTCCTCAAACGCAGGAGAGACCAGCCACACTCCACTCTCCTCAAACGCTGGAGAGACCAGCTGCCTGCCACTCTCCTTGAACTCAGGAGAGACCAGCCACATTCCACTCTCCTCAAACCCAGGAGAGACCAACCACACTCAACTCTCCACAAACCCAGGAGAGACCAGCCACACTCAACTCTCCTCAAACCCAGGAGAGACCAGCCACACTCTCCTCGAACCCAGGAGAGACCAGCCACACTCCACTCTCCACAAACCCAGGAGAGACCAGCCACACTCAACTCTCCTCAAACCCAGGAGAGACCAGCCCCACTCCACTCTCCTCGAACCCAGGAGAGACCAGCCACACTCCACTCTCCACAAACCCAGGAGAGACCAGCCACACTCTACTCTCCTCGAACCCAGGAGAGACCAGCCACACTTCACTCTCCTCAAACCCAGGAGAGACCAGCCACACTCAACTCTCCACAAACCCAGGAGAGACCAGCCACACTCCACTCTCCTCAAACCCAGGAGAGACCAGCCACACTCCACTCTCCTTGAACCCAGGAGAGACCAGCCACACTCTACTCTCCTCGAACCCAGGAGAGACCAGCCACACTCTACTCTCCTCGAACCCAGGAGAGACCAGCCACACTCTACTCTCCTCAAACCCAGGAGAGACCAGCCACACTCCACTCTCCTCAAACCCAGGAGAGACCAGCCACACTCCACTCTCCTCAAACCCAGGAGAGACCAGCCACACTCCACTCTCCACAAACCCAGGAGAGACCAGCCACACTCTACTCTCCTCGAACCCAGGAGAGACCAGCCACACTCTACTCTCCTCGAACCCAGGAGAGACCAGCCACACTCCACTCTCCTCAAACCCAGGAGAGACCAGCCACACTCCACTCTCCTCGAACCCAGGAGAGACCAGCCACACTCTGCTCTCCTCAAACCCAGGAGAGACCAGCCACACTCTACTCTCCTCGAACCCAGGAGAGACCAGCCACACTCCACTCTCCTTGAACCCAGGAGAGACCAGCCACACTCCACTCTCCTTGAACCCAGGAGAGACCAGCCACACTCTACTCTCCTCGAACCCAGGAGAGACCAGCCACACTCCACTCTCCTTGAACCCAGGAGAGACCAGCCACACTCTACTCTCCTTGAACCCAGGAGAGACCAGCCACACTCTACTCTCCTCGAACCCAGGAGAGACCAGCCACACTCCACTCTCCTCGAACCCAGGAGAGACCAGCCACACTCCACTCTCCTCGAACCCAGGAGAGACCAGCCACACTCCACTCTCCTCGAACCCAGGAGAGACCAGCCACACTCCACTCTCCTCGAACCCAGGAGAGACCAGCCACACTCCACTCTCCTCGAACCCAGGAGAGACCAGCCACACTCCACTCTCCTCGAACCCAGGAGAGACCAGCCACACTCCACTCTCCTCGAACCCAGGAGAGACCAGCCACACTCCACTCTCCTCGAACCCAGTTGCAGGGAGGCCGAACGCTGCTGAAGCCCATCAGATTACTATAGGGCTGGAACACCTCACAGCATCCTAAATAATTCACCCCTTCTTCTCTCTGATCCTCTCCACTTCTGAAACATGCATAATGCAGCTGCAACAAACCCGAAGCCATTTTCATACATTCATTCTCTTTTTTTTTCTCCCTCAGATCTCTTTCCAAGAGACCGAGGCGTAGTTCTCGGAAACCCAGACCAATCCCAGCTTTTGTCGGCGCATGGGCGATAGTCCCTGCAAAGTGTTCCCCTGCACGGGCCCCTCTGTGAAAGTCACGCTGAATGTGTCAATGAGGAGAGAGCAGGGAGAGGTGCAAGTGCGTTTCACTCACTGCCGCTGACTGTCAGGAGGCAGGGCGCGCTGGCGCCCGGCTCCAGCTCCACTGCGAGGGTCTCTGAAGTGCTGGGAGCTGTGCATGCGAGGCAGCGCGTGAGAGAGAGAGAGAGAGAGAGGGGGTCAGTGAGAAAAGGAAGCGGAAATAGGAGAGTAAGAGAGAGAGAAAATGAAAGAGCCATGCAGCGTTTGAATATGTAGTTTGGCATTTCAGGCATCCAGGTGTGGTTCTGGCAGGCTGGAGTACAGAAGTTCTTTCACTCTCTTTCACGCATACAGACACACACACAAACACACAAACACATACACACAATAGCATTTGTATCACAGTTGTAGGTGGAAGACACCAATTTCTAAGGTAAATGTTGCATTGGGGTCGGGGGGCGGGGTGGGATGGGGTTGGATAATGGGGTGGCAGCTTTCTGAAGGACAAATGTCTGCATTAAGCAATGACGGGGTCGCTCTGCCAGGTCATTGGACTCCACTGTGGAAAATGATATGCTTTCCTGATAGAGCACTAGGTACCAATCGATTGTGATTAAAGTAATAGTATGTTGTTCCCAGTGGATAATATGATAGTTGCAGATGTAAATTACTGTCTTTGACAGAGCTCATTCACATGTGCACATTGATACCCTCTCACTGAAAATGGGAGGGAGTTCACTAATGTGTGAGAGAGCTTACAAATACACAGACATGCCTTCTGTCGATCTATCTATATCTCTCTCACTCCCTCTTTCTCTCTCTATCTCTCTCATGCACACACACACACACACACACAATCTGTCTGTCTATCTCTCTCTCATGCGCACACACACACGCACACACACACACAATCTGTCTGTCTATCTCTCTCTTATGCACACACACACACACAAACACACACACACACACAGTCTGTCTGTCTGCCGCCCCATCCCGCACTCAGACATGGGAGCACAGGGCATCACTGACCTTTTATAGCATATTAAAGTGAAATTTGGCAGCAGCATTCCGAAAATCATTCTACAAATGTCATATGGAATGAAGGGTGGGTGGTACTTTCTGTTGAAAGGCTAAATTTGGGTGACACGCACTGTCTGCTGTTGAACACTGACTGTAGCAGCTCCTACCATGGACATGCAGGGTGGCGCCCTGAGAGATGTTCAGGTGGAGGAGCACCCAGGGAAGGATGTCCCTCTTCAGGTCACGTGACCGGCGCTTGTCCTCCGCCGGCTGTGTGAGAAGCACTCGCTCCTCTGGCACAATGGCGGCCGCACGGCGGGGTGAAGATAAGCGAAGGCTGGCGGATCACGCCTCGGAGGAGAAGTGCCCCCGTGTCCGCTCTCCACAGGAGGGGCAAGAGGCCCGCAGGTGTGTTTGCGCATTCTACGTCACACTCCAAGTTCCAACTGGGAATAAAAGCTCCGAATTCCAACTGGGAATCAAAGCTAGGGGGGGGGGGATTGAAAAGCAAAGTTTTGAAGTTAAATTGTACATTCATATTCAGAAACATGCCTCCTGGCAAACCATCTCAGCTCAAAGTCCTCATCAGGCACAGGTGAGTTCATTAATAAATGTTTTTCTAATTAAATCAGCAAGGGGTCCAACTATCCACGGATTATTGTTTCCTATAATTAAGTAATTATGCTTGGCGGTTTGGAACAGCTGGTAATGAAGAACAGCTTTGCTAAAAGCAGCCGCGACATTTGAAATGGTCAAAAGACTTCATTTGGGCATGCTTTGAATTTAGTGTGTTTTTTTGGGGGGATTGCTTTGTAAACAGCATCTTTGTCATTCATTATGTGCCATTATGCAGATTTTAATTAAGCGTCCTGCAGGGGGACTTTAATTAATGTGCACAAACGTGCTCCAGCATTCAGCCGTTGAAAAAGTTTTCTTGAGGCAAGAACATAAAGAGTGTTAAGTCAAAGATTCAGTTGTGTAAAACTCAACAGATGAAGGAACTTCTTTGCAACTGTCAACTTAGTACTTTTTCTGAAATGTTTCATTATTCTTATCAATATGCTGTTGGTGTCATGCATAAACCTCGTATCCGCAGAAAAATGCAATTTTCAGGAACAGTAAAAAAAAAAAAAAAAAAAGATTCTATTTTCAATTTACCAATGCGTTTTTATCATTCCTGGTTCCGAAACAGCTTTGTTATTTGCAGAGAAATGAAACTGTCACAGGCCTAAATGAGAACCTTCAGTGTGTGTTGAAAAAATTAAACAACAAAAAAACAGAAACTCAAGACTTCTGACAACAAAATGTTGCACCGTTGTTTTCTGCTCCGATATGATCCTCTGTTCCCTAATGTATGTTGATTGCTGCTCCCTTTTCCCGTGTCCTACCTGCAGGCAATCTGAAACAACACCACAGGATTAATGTTGTTCAGCGGGAGCATTTCCTTGAAATCCGCTGTTTATTTTTGGATCAGTAATTTATGCTAATCCATTACTTGCCACACTGTGTACTACACATTCTATTTAGCATTGTGAAATCACACAAGTGGTCACTGGAGACAGGCAAAATAGCCGTAGGGGAACTGACCGGAGAGATTTTTATTTTTATGGTGAGTACTGTTGAGTCACTTTAAAACCGCGTCACTCATTTCTCATTAAGAGCTCGGCTGTTATTACCCTCTAGCCATTGGTAGAGAAGACAAACATCCCTCTCACACCGATCGCTGAATACACAGCGGGATACACAGCTAAACGTGACAACTATAATGGGTCCACCCTGGCTCCAATCATGAAGTCATAGGCACTCTATTATTCATAAGTAAAAATGTTGGCAAGATCCGACGGAAGCAAGAATAGAGTTCTTGTCATGGTGAAGTTTGACGAACACTTATAATTCTATGTTCAGACCAAGGCCAGTTAATTCACAGCGACATGCAAAATCGACTCTCCGGGCAGTATGAAAATGCTCCGGTGCCTAGCTGCAGCACAGAGAAATAGAATTCATTCCTTAGAGTGAATTTCTCAGCTTTTTCTTAAAGGGCCTTGGTATTGTTCAAGGACCAGTAGGTACTGTACACGTGTAAAATACCTGAGCATTCCACAAAGGTGATTTTTCTCTGTCCCCATTGCAAGCTATCACGTGTATGTAGTGCACATTTCTCATCCATTGAGATCATTCCCAGCCTTCAAAATTGCAATCTGCTTCTTTTTTTTTTGCTTGAGTCAGTCCAGAGCTGTGTTTAAGTTAATCATGCTAGGCTCCATTTCCTGACAGAAACACAATGGATTTCATACACTTCTAAGACCGGCATAGAAACATGAATCCAGACCATTTTTTTCTTCTTTTTTTTTGGTATTATTCTCTGGCATACGTAATTTTCCCCCATGTGTAGTTGACACATTTGTCATTTGAATGCATTTGCTCAACTTAGAAGCATGTAAGGCACTTACCTTTGCAGCATGCTTTGACAGCTTAAGGGGGTAAGTAGGCCTCTTTTTTACAACTCTGATGACAGAATCATTGACAGTACTTTTCACTGTTGTTTTACATATAACATTTAATATATATTTTTTTCAGAAACAATGAGTTGACAGCTGATGAGGACACTACGGGCATCAGGCTGTCTTTGTCTGATTAACTGGTTTCGTCTTCGACTGCTTACCAACCAAGTTCAGACCAGAAAACGTCAGCTTGTCAATTTCCTTTAGAAAGGGAGGAAAAATAATTCTCAAATTCCATATAGAGACAGCATGTATAATTTATTCTGTTGTATATTGGGAATACAGTAAAATAAATATTTTTTGTTCCTTTTTTTGGATTTGGATTTTGGACAGGTTATTGAGATCCATAGCATGAGTGTCATCTTACCAAACATATCAATGAATACCTTACACAAAACTTCTACTGCTCCCTAAGAATGCATAACTTCCGTTTGTCTGTCTCTCTCTCTCACACACTCTCTCTCTGTCTCACAAACACACACACGCACACACACACACACACACACACACACAAGCATACACAAACGCATACAAAAGTGATTGATGTGAACTTATTTCCTGTCTGTACCCTCTCCTTGGGATATAATTCCACCCATAAAGTGTTATTTTAGAGAGCAGTAAGATGCATTTGGTCTACAGAAATGTCATTAAGGTGGTTTATGGGGAAACTGTTTATCTTCCCCAGTATATCACTTGGATACTTTATGTGTTTAAAAACAGGTAATTGTAAACATTTTTCCAACGGTATCCATGATCCAGTTGTACACTGTGAAATAAATGTTAATCCATGTATTTCTCTACATTAAATATTAATTCACATGGGCAATAATTATAATAATAATAATAATAATAATAATAATAATAATAATAATAATAATAATAATAAACAACAACATAATTCTGAAAAAGAATGGCAAAAAAAGGCAAAGAAAGAAATCATTTTTGAAACTTTCAACGTATCCACAGAGAGTATGTACAGCTGGAGAGTGACTTTATCCTCACTCCGTGTAATTCAGTTTAATCTCCGTCTGTGGCTCCATCACCTGCTCCCATATCTCTCTCCCAAAATGTGAGGAGAAAATGAAGATCAGATTGAAATTGTGCCGTAACCCCCCCCCCCACACACACACGCACTCACAAACCCCCCTCGGTAAATACCGTGGTGGCAATTAGCGACAGCGTCTCCCGCCTGGATGAGACAGTGCAGGAACCATGGGGCCAGAGAGAAAGAGCAGCCGGCACTAATACTGTGACACAGCTTGCGTCTCATAGCTCAGCTTCCCAAGGATCCGTGCCGAGCTATCCAATCAAAGGGATTACGCAGGCAGAATCACAGACCCGCCGGATTTACACCGTCGCCGACACCGGCAGAGTCCATGACTGACTTCTCTTTTTTTATCCTTCCTTTTTTCCCCCAGCCTCTTCCCGTCTTCACACCAATTAAACGTGAACTCCGCGGAGGACGTAGGGCGTAGAGCAGACTGCGCCGCATCGAGGGGGAGTTCTGTCGTGAAGTCAGAAGCGATGCGTTCTGGGAGATACGTACTGTCTGTGGAGTACAAATGGAGTTCATTTTGGGTGTCCCATCTACACCTCTGTTTATATCATTTTGCATAGATGATAGATTTATTTTGTGGTGAAAATTATACCCCCCTTACAAAAATGTGTATGCAATCTTTTTGAAGAACAAAGAATTATTATTTCTGGTGACTTTTAAGGGGAAAATACTACGGATTAACCTACTGAACAAACAGAAGATATTGGCTGAAGAAGCAGAACCGTCACATCACCACTAAGCTAAAGCTGGCTACCCCGTACATTTTCTGCATATGAAAATTGGGAGTTTTTGCTGCGTTCAATAATATACATATGCGCATATTACATGCAGGCAGGCACCCACACGCATGTAAACTGTACACACACATGCATACACATGTATAGAACATATACGACTGCATGTGTGGGCACAGGCTATACACTGAGCTAAAAATATAACAAGGCCAACCATCCAAAATAATTGTGCCATATACAGTATATAGGTACAGTATATTGCACGTGTGAGTAATGATTACACTTTAATCCTAAAACAGTTAGGATGTTTTATGTTTCTTCATTGTAACACGGTAAGCGTTATCCATCATTCCCACAATGGCTTCCCATCCCAGGGCAGTAATTAGCAGTGGCTTGCAGGTCCATTTTTAACAGCCATGAGCTTGAAGACTGTCTTCAAATTGGTCTTATAGCTTTGCATTTCCCTCCACAATAATTTTTCTATTTGCAACAACAACAACAGAAAACACTTGATAATAAATAACATATGAAAGTAACAGAAAAGCTATGGCTATTATCCTCTTCTTAATAAAGTGCTCACATTTACAAATGATGATAAATGCATCCCCAGTATGTCGCCGTACAATCACACATAGTGGCTTTCGCCTTGTAGTCCTCGTTATTGTCGAACACAAGAAGTTATTTTAAAGATGTGAGCCCAATTAGGGCGGCGGTGGGCAACAGCAGGGGAAAGGCCAGGAAGAATCGCTGAGGACGGCAATGCACTGGACTCACCCAACTTTGTTTAGTTTGCTCTTTAATCTCTCTCGGGCCGATCCAATTACATTGTTCCACGCACCCCGGCCATCACGCTGTTAATCATTTTTGTCATGCAGCAATGGCCATGACACATGCACAGCGTCCTTTTAAACAGCACCCCCCTTCTCTGTGCAGGTACGCCCTAGAGCGGGAGGAGAGAGACCCTCCACAACCGCTCCGTCTGGTTCATTAGGCAGTCGTTAATGATGTCCGATATTAGCACGGCCCATGATTCGCCGTTACTTAGTTGTATTAAGAATTTTAATTTCCTTAAGCCGTACGGGTCAGTAAGTGATCCTAAAACGACATCGGCCAATGCATGCAAATGCACACATGAATTTTTTGGTCCAGCATAGTTGTTAAGAGTACATTTAGGTCAGTTGATAACCCTTCCTCTCCACGACAGCTGTGGAAAATCCAATTTAACACCCCACAGCTTCTGGGGATTGCTTTCTCTCAGCCATCCCAGTTTCTCTATAGAGACGTTCTGATTTTCTTGTCATGTAAATGCTGTGCCAGGTTACCTGGCATGCAGAGTGTGACATATATATCAGAATGACAGAATACAGTACCGCGGCTGTAATCAGGGCATTAGACTGAAATGTACCACGTATAACATGTTCGTATAGTACTGTATTCAGTACAATCCAGTATTTAGAAGTGCTGAAGCAGAATTCTATATTGTTCTTCAGCCAGGCTTGATATAGTACTTAATAATAAAGTGCTGAGTGATTGTGGTAATTAGGTAAAGGATTTTTCTGACGGCGATCTCTCGGGCAGGTGGGAAACCACTCGTGCTGTATTTGTACTGTTCCTCTCAATAGTGTGTCAGTCTTTAGCAGCTCAATGAGCCCGTGGAGTCTCTCTGGTCATTAGGACAGAGTCGCACCCCTTCTCTCTGGAGTGAATTCATGGATGATTACCTATTCCTCCCACTGCCGGCAGTGATGCTAATGTGTTCTCTCTCTCCGTCTGACTCTCCCTCCCTCTCTATCCCTCTCTATCCCTCTCTCCCCCCCTCTATCTTTCTTTCTAGGCTTTGAGATTCTCTTGCACTTAGCCCTTTCTGAGTCTCTCCATCATCTCAACGGGTCTCTCACTGACAATCCCTCAATCTCTCCTCTCGATCCTCCCTCCATCTCTTTCTCTCCCCACCCTCCATTTCTATCTCTCTCTGCCCATCCCTCTTCTTCTCTCTAACTCCCTCTTTCTCTCATTTTCTGGTGCCAGGTGAAAAGGTTGAGGGTCAGCGCACAGACACAACACACTGAGGTCTGTTCACAATCCCAGTGCTGTTCCCGTGCAGTGACACACCAGGCACTCCATCTGAATAATGCAGTGGGTTTCTGAGAATGAAACCACCATGAACAGAGCAATTCTTGAGCCTTAAGGTTACATGTTCTGAATGTATGAGGTGCACATGTCCAAACTGGCTGGGTTGAAAAAGCGATCTGCTTTGCCAGTCCAAGGTGTCGGTAGGAATGGTGTCGTTTTTCCCTGTTCTCAGAAGCAAAAGTGACTTTTGGAACATTTCTGCATCTCTGTCCAAACATGTCATGCATGATTAAACATTGGAAAATGCAATTGTAAAGAAAAAAAAAGAAAAGGGCCGTTTTTATTCAATAAAACCATAACACTGGATAGATAATAGAATTACTTGAAACATTTATATTGTACCTTTTTTCATCTGAGATTTTCATATAAGTCATTACAGCCATCCTCCTGGAACTCTTAATTTAGTTTCCTCTCAGAGAGACATATGAAAGACCCCGTCCTCTTAAAAAAAAAACTTAAAAAAAAAACTGATTAAATCAAAAAAGGAGAGACATTCTGTGGGCAAGATCTTTGCAAGAATGGGCACAATCTTAAAAATTGGCAGATCATGCTCTGAGAGGGCTGTGTAATTTGGCACGGTAGGACGTTTGATCTTACCCCTGAATGGCACCTGGCTATGAATAAAGAATATCCCTCGCAGTTGAGGAATTACAGTGTATAGACTAACTGTTTGGTGTCTAACGAACGTTATTTGATTTACATCAGTAACTGCGAGTGGTATGATGCACTAAGTCTGCTTTTAGAATGAATGTCAGGGCTCCAGAATACAGTTAGAAGATCCACTTGCCCCGGGCCAGTACGGGATGGGTTCAGGCCAGTTGCCCAATCGGGCCAGTGCTCCCTTATCATGCTGTGTGGTGTCAATGCAGGACACTTGAAAATTCAGATAAAATAACTATTTGGGAATTATGCCAACTCAAAATAATAGCGCAATAAAGGCATTTTGTTTATTTATGAATCTTGAAACAGAAGCGGGACGAAATAGCGGGATTAAATAAATTACAATTGAGCATTAATCAAAAAGATATTTTGCTTCACTGGCTGTGATTCACAATTATAAACATTTAGCTGAGCAGCTGTCAGTCAGGATTTCATTTTGACAGATATAACAGAATTTAACGGATTTAACTTTGACAGATATAACAGAATTTAACTGATTTAACTTTGACAGATTTAACAGAATTTAACTGATTTAACTTTGACAGATATAACAGAATTTAACTGATGACTTTATGGCCCCATTCTGTGCAATAAGAGCAGTTTGATCGGGTTAATAAAAGGCAGCTAGCTAGAGCGAGACATCTTGTTTTTGACTTTTCATTGAAATAGCATATTATTAGCGATTTCTCTTTTAATCTCACAGTGGCTGTGTAAATATTATGATTAACGCCTGGATATTTGTCCTGGAAAATATGGACTGAAGTCACAGAGCAGTCATGGAAAATCACAGAAAACCCGAAACAATTGAAGAAATCAGAGTAAAAAATGTATTCATTAAGTTACTGAGGTTCATTAAGTAGGTTATAGATCATGTGCATAGTATTGGGAAACTGTTGAAATAGCATGCAGGCAACTGTAGCAACAGCAACAAATGCTCACTGCTGCCAGTAACCTGCTGCTAGGAACAAATATCCTACAAGTAAAATATTGTGATAGGCTGATGTGTTTAATGGCTTAATTCAGCACACTATGGAAAGAAAGACCATGTTCGTTATTGGTTTAATAGAATGCAAATAAAAAAAAAAATTGCAATAAAAACGGGGTTGCTGTATGTACATTTTCGTTTATTTAAAGTGTGTTTTTGTATACTACAGTATAGTATGCTACATAATGCGAGGCTTGGTCTTTGGTAGAGGGCTTCTTGTTACCAACATTGTTGACAGGGGCTGTCATACATCTGATTGCAATAACTGACAAGGAAGGCAATCCTGCTCCCAGCGCATTCCAAATATATTTACCCGTTGTTGCACTTGTTTTCCTAGCCTTTGGCAATAAGGTTAAAATGCATACGCATAGACAAACAACACTGTAGGCTATGTTAAGGCTTATCGTTCAAAAATGGATCAATAAACAAAAATGTCAGAAGCAAACGACTGACTTAAAGAAACTGACTTGTTGTGGTCCAAGTCTGGTTCATTCTAAAAACATGGAGCCCTGCATTGGCCCTCTTCGCACTCAGATAGAGGGGCAGGAATGGTTAAAACAGAAGGAGGCAAAGCCAACTGAAGAAGGAGAGGCAATGAGAGGTAGAGGGGGCAGAGAATGAGTAGAAAAAGGAGGAAACATACAGGAAAAGAGGGGAGAGGAAAAAGACAAGAGCAGAGGGGGGCAGGAAGAGTTGAATAGGCAGGTCATAAAAAACTTAAAGAATAAATCTGTTTTATAAAGTCTGAAATTATGATTGATTCTGATGTACTGTAGCAATGAGGGGTCTTTTTTTTGGTATGGGCCCTTTTGCTTATGAATTTATTGTTTAATAAGAGACTTTTTGACTGTACTCTTGGCTTTTGACAGTTTCATTCAAATATTTTATATTCGCTCTTAAAAAGTGTTAATGAATTAAGTGGGGCCAGTGAAAGTGTACCTGGAGGCAGTAGAACACTGACGGGCCAGTGAAAGAAATCCTTAACGTTGATTCTAATTCTAAATCGATGTGTCTAGATTTCCACTACAAGAGGGAAAAAAAGAGGACTATTGGTCCACCATTGGAAGAAGCTAGAGTAAAAACAAAACACTAAAGTGTTGACCGTGCTTCATGGGACGTGTTGCTTCGAATACACTCAATGATCTGCATGCGATATACTCACCAGCTCCAGCCAGCTAGATTCATTAGGCAACGGACAATATGCTGGAGACACTGCTCGGATGCAGTGGACGGGTTGATTAATTATTACTTAATATAAGCCTACAAATGGCGAGCAGATGGCCTGGCGCTGGTGGGCTGAGCGCGCTAACAGACATGCAGGTAGTGCTCCCAGTCTGGCCTGTGCCAGACTCCTCCACTTTCTTTTGTCAGTTTTATGTCTGTGGAACCCAACTAAGAGCTTTTCTCTTTTTTATTTTTCTCTCCCCCTCCACATTTCTAGTCTACTTCAGTTTTTAGCCTGCGCCCCCTTGCATATCAATTGCGTCCTTATAACCCAGCATCAAAGGATGGCTGAATGATTGCGGCTGATTAATGTCTTGTCCCAGCGATGCTAAGAATGTGAGCGAATCTTGTCACAGCAGAAGTGAATCCATGCGTTCTTCTGGACCGATTCTGTCCTCCGAGCACAGATACGCTCCATGAATTTCAATATGTATGTAAGTACCCCCCTGCTGTTCCTAAATTTGTGCGAAGAAAAAAAAAAACCTGATTTTGTTGAATCGGTTCCATCGCCGACGCAACGTGACTGCTTCTTGCTGAGAGTCATGCATATGGGAATTTGGGCTGTTTTTCATATGTGAGACACAATCCTCCTTCTGAGTCTACAGAACCGACAGCAGAATTATTTTTCTTCTTCGTCTTCTTCTTCTTCACAAATTAGAAGGAAAGCATGTTTAATACGGCAGAAGATTAGCATGTTTAATTAGCCATTACGCTCATCCGAGATGTTTGGTTGCATGCACAGGAGCGTTTTGAAAATGAAACCATCAAACCCATCCAGCCCTAAATTATTCAGAGCCCTTGGATGCATCCCCTGCTTTCTGCTGTGAATTCCAAAAAAATTGAAAAAGTTCTGTATTGCTTCTTGCAAGATATGAAGCTATAAATTATACTCTCAAAAGATGTAATTATACAGAGCGCCGATGTTTGCTGCAGCATACTGTGCCTTTCTGTGAACATCAAGCATTCGCTGTTTTGTTGTCCTCTCCATAAATAATCGCTGAAAGATTTGTGGTTATTGATTATTTATTTACTTATTTATTGTAGCTGGGTGCACTAGTTACATGCATGGTAGATCACAAGCATGTCTGTGAGGCCGGGCAACATTCAACTAAGCTGAACTAGAACAACACCACCAGCCAGCAACGCAGTACAGCAGAGTACTGTACATGAAGACGGAGAGGAGGCCTGGCCTTCTCTGTGCATTGGGAGGAGACGTGTGAAACGCCCTGCTGGCCACATTCGTGATGAAGAACAGCATGCAGGACTGCATGTGAACTGTCTGCAAATTCGGATGTGGCTGAGAATCCATTCCTTGAATTAGAGGCACACATCGATCAAAGAGGTCGGATAGGAAGGGCATAGACACCAGCGATACTGTGATGAAAAACACACATGCACATTCAGTGACTATGTTATTTGAAAGAAAAACAGACATTTGTTATTTAGAGAAGGTTTTTTCATTACTGTAGAAATTGAAATGCAGTCATATTGGAAATATTGGAATATTACCACATTTGTGTTTACATATTTTAATGATTTTCATTTTATGAATGAAAGGAAGCAAAATGTATGATTGGTGTATTGTCTGCGCGTGGGAAATTTTCTTGTGGGGTCGAGTCATTTGTTTTGATGCATTCTCCTGAGTCAGTTCACCCGCTGCCACTCCCACTATCAAGCCCACATGTGACTGAAGAGGATGAAGAACCCCACACAGCCTCACAAACATCCTCCCCTCACTTTAGATAGATTCTTATAGCCCCACTCTGCACCCTCAATATGAATATATGTGTCTATAAAGTCATGTCTGAGATTCGTTAGCGGGTAGGAGCTTGGAGCCTGCCTGAATAAGCGTGCATACAATGCAATCAGCAAGGCGGCGAGGTGTCTTGGCAATGCCTGTCTGTAATTTGTGTGATTGTCCTTTTATTCCTGGCCACTGCTTCATGGAGCCCTACAGAGGTCAGGCAATTATTCCCAGCTTGGAAATTCCATTGTCCTGACATGCTATTTTGTGCGTGCATGTATGTGTGTGTGTGTGTGTGTGTGTGTGTGTGTGTGTGCGTGTCTGTGTCTGTGTGTGTGCGCACGCGTGTGTGTGTATGTTGGGGGATGGGGAATGGGGGTTATACTGTAGACATGTCGATTATATCAATCGTCAATTTTCTGTAATGACAGGTATGCCCCTTAGACACCACATGTGCTGTGAAAATCAATATGACAGTACAGACACCACTGACTGCCTTAGCTCTCACTGCCATTCCCAGGGCCATCTGGATGCTATGAAGGAACATGGAAGGATTATTGCTTGCAAGCAACTGTGCTGTAAGGAAATAAAAGCCAGAAAGCCAGTCCTTCTGTTGTGTAATCTGTGTAGCAGAACTGCCCCACGATTCCATAGAAATAGGACAAATGCATACAAGGCGAGAATAGTAATGACCATACCTCTCTGGTTCAAATAATGCTGCACATTTCTACGTGATGACCCAGCTATAGACAGGTTATCCACATGGGGGGAGGGCAAAGGAAATTCAAGACCCTGCGCTTCACAATACAGAACATTGCATTAGCCTTTTCTGTTCTTGAGTACATTTGCTCTTTCTCTTTCTGGTTGAGATTATCTGAGCCAGTTTGAGTGTTTCCAGGGATGATTCAATTGGTTGAAACCTGGTGCCTTTGGGCCTTCAGTTGATGTGGTGGCAGTGAGCATGACTATACTTAATACAATGCTACTAATCTATGCTACATCACGCAGCCATACCGCCATGCACCCTGCTCCTACATAATGGCTGAACCAAAGCAGGTGAGGGCTTGGTTAGTACTTGGATGGGAGACAGGTTCATGTTCAAAAAAGCTGCTGTTGTCACTAGTAGTCCCATGTTCCTATGTTAATGCAATACATAATATACACGTGAGTATACGGTAAAATGTGTACTCAGAAAATTCTGCTGGAGAGCTGACCACTCGCTCAATGATCGGAACTGTCAGCCATTTTGATATGCGCTGCTCAGTGATATCACTCCAGTATTGGGGATAACTTGACGCAAGCTTGCTCCAGTATTATTTAATTGGGCAATCTCCCTCTGATGTGTGGTGAGCATTCTAGAGCAAAATGCCTGCCACTGCATCAGGTGGATGAAGCACGTTGTAAAGTGCTTTGCGTATGAGGAAATGTAATTAATTACTTCAAATCAATGATCGAATGATTTGGCAAAACTGTGTCAAATAATTGAGCAATTATCAGGGTAATCTGACTGGCTGATCATGGCTGATTGATAATGAGGCTATTTTACAAAGGAAACATGCTTGCAGATATACTTTACCCAGTAATTGTTGAGTGCCGAATTTGAATTCAAATTTGCTACAAAAAGGGCCCACAGTGTTAGAGGACCAGTGGATTGAGATGCATTCATTTGAATTCACCAGAGCAGGTGTACATTTTTCTATATGAAGTAATGAATATTCTAGAGAATATTACTGGACTCGTGAGCACAGTGGTGTTTTTTTTTTCTTTTTCAATTGAGAAGTCTCTGCAAGTTGGATGTACCAGCTTCACCCTGATCCGTGTCCTGGCTGGGCGTCTAGATTTGGATAAATGACTCAGGTTAAACCAATCTCTGTGGCAATTTTTGTAATAAAACTACGTGAAACTTTCTCTTGATGTCAGTGGTATTTTGAATGAGGAGAGCTCAAAGCAGTTGTTCAAGGCTTTTCTTTTTTCTTTACTTGGTGAGTCTGTAGTCCATTCATTTACTGAAGGCTTTGCACATAATCTTACTGCGGTTCATTGAAATGATGGTGTAAGTTATGAGAGTGGTACAAAGGAACCAATGTCAGTTGGAGCTGTACGGACATAGTGTCTCATCATGCGGGCTACAGACCGCTGTGGGCTACAGACACCCGATGATGAACACAAGCAGATATGTCCAGTATGTTCTTACTGCAGTGATGCACCCCATGGTTCTCACCCTCTGCCAGTCCTTTTTTTGCTGTGTGATCCACAGAATGATGCACAGTGTCACCCCTCCTCTGACTCTCTGTCCAATAGAGATGTTCCTGCAGATCCCTGTGGCAGATACACAGTTCTCAGGTGCTCTAGTCCAGCTGGTGGGCTGCAAAGGGAAGTGAGGACTGGCATGTTACCTCACAAAACTGACAAGGGATGTTGCAGTGGAGGGATGAGGCTGCATTTATTAAGGGTCATTATACACTTGGACAATGTATAACACATATAAAATAAAAACTCAACATTTACATACTGTTACAAGACCTACCAAGAATACAAAATAAATCTATTTCAATTGCTGTGCCCCTGAAGCCTCAATGTTGTCAATGAATGGCTTCCACAGGAAGACAATTTCGGAAAGCAGAGAAGAAAAATGCGTTTTCATCCCTCAAATGTCTTTTCTTGCACCACATTCCTGTCTGTGCATTTCCACGTGCATTTTATAGACAGTACTGAACTTCAGGCTGAAACACTCGGTGCTGGTTCATCAATGAGTTTCTGCATGCAAGCTGCCAACATCACTGACAGAAAAAAGGAGAATACACCTATAACAACACTGTCCAAAAAATACATTGTCTTGAATGCTGCATGTCTGCAAGTGACTGAATGTGCCATTCACATGGCAGGAGAATAAGCTTAGTCCCTTGTGCACCTGTGCTTTTCCCCCTGCCCATTGGAAGGGCATTTGACGGTTCACCCTGCCACCATGGACACCATGTCACAAACAATGGCTTCTCAAATTGAATCACACAAGGGCTGAAGCAGGCATAGAAGGAAAGACAGATACGGAACTCCAGTTCAAAAGATGCCATGCTGTTTCCCAAACATAAACTTGAATATATTTAAAAACATGACTGGAGAGAAGTGGTACACACAGCAGAATGCCAGATGGCTGTTTGGAATAATTTAGCAAACAGCATATATCCCTTTCTTCCACCTATCCCCGACCAGCTATCACCAATGCCTGCCGAGGTTCTGGCTTTTCAGATTACACCACCCCTATTCTCACCATGGTGCTCAGAGAGACTGTTTGGCCAGCAGCATTTTGCCGTCTGAATTGTCTGGCACCATACGTTCCAATAATTCAAGAATCAAGAATCAGCGCGTCTCATCACCTAACCCAGATGCGCTCTGCTGGAAATTCCCAGGAAAACCGCACTGTGCATTGAATCCGTAGGTTATCATTTCTACATGTGACTGAGTGCATTCGCTTGACAAGGTCCTAGCATGGATGAAACCAAGTGTGAGAAACACTATGGGGGGGATCGAACCCGAATCAGATACAGCAGATCAAATGCTTAAAGAACAGATGACAGGGACAAGTTCATTAGTGAGCTCACCCAGTTCAAAAGCCAGCTCAATCTTTACAAAGCTGGCTTTGCAATGTGACAGAAACATATTGGTAAGCCACTGTTGTAATAGCTTAAAGGGTATTAGGCCCTAAATATTTTGACATTAAGCAGCAGGAACCAAGATTAGCTTTATCTGTGTTTTTTCAACTGTTTCCTTATCTGTGCAGTGCAGTCCTGAGATAAGAGGTGTGCATCCATGCAAGCCGCATGCCCTCACTCTGCATGAGGCGCATACAGTTATGCAGTTAGTGCTGGCTTCCATGTCCTGGACCTGGGATCTTTCTTCTCCCTCCATTTGAGGAAAGAGTCCCGTGAAGAACGGTGGAGGGAGGCTCCATGGTCACATTTGTAATGGGCCACCAACAGGAGAGTTAATGCAACTCTGGTGAGAAGTTGACGAAGAAAATTTAATGAATGGATACATGAATGGATTTATGAATGAATGAGCGAATAACAGGGGATTGAAGAGGGGTCAAAGGTTTGTAATTTGGAGCGTTGAGCTCTCATCAGCTCCTCCCACAGGCACTAGGTAATTGATTCTGGAAGGCCCACATCACGGGCAAAAACCGGGTGCGTTAGAGCCTCCTGGCTGATCTTCTACCCACCGACTCCTAGAAGAGCGTTTGGGAATTAGTCATAATCGATCCTACATGAATCTCCATCTTAGACTTGAGGTAGCCTGCCCATTAAAGCCCATGGGTCTATCCACATGCAGCCAGATTCAGAGGCGAAGAGCACAGCTAGTAGCTTGAGGAAGCCTTTTTTTCCAAGTGATGAACGCTTCACGCAGTGTGGAATTAGAACGGGATGAATCGCAAGTGCTGGTAAATGAGGGGGAAGGTATTGGTTCTGGTCTGATTACAAGAGAGACTCAATCAGAACCAGAGACTAGACTGGGACATGGATGATTGTTGGGGAATAGGCACTACAATTTTTTTCTTTTGCAAATTCCTGCTGTCAGTGAGACGGAAAAAGAGAGACAGTTTTTATGTCTGGTTCATGCATGGTTGCCATATTCATCCTTGGCCCTCCCTTATCTCACAGAAGTGATACAGTTTTACATAAATATTGCGTTTCATAACCATGGAACTGTAACGGCGCAAAATAATTTTTTATTTGATAGCACCAGAACCACCTGTAATTGCTGATCACTTCTAGCTTACTACCCGTATTTAGTCCCAACCTTGCAGCACCCCACAGCCTAGTCAATCCATTGCGCCAGCCCTGTGCCTGTTATGTTCATCTATTATACATTGTAATATCACAGGGCAGAAACGGTCCCCTACAGTCTACAGTCCTTGCCTCGACTAGTGTCTGTGAATGAAATTACCAGTAATTGCAGCCACAGATGAAGTTGTTTTGAGATTCTGCGTGGGAGAGGGGGTGTTCCCCACAATCCAAAATGATTAGTGTGTGTATTTGTGTGTGTGTGTGTGTGTGTATTTGTGCGTGTGTGTGTGTGTGTGGGTGTGTGTATTTGTGTGTGTGTGTGTGTGTGTGTATTTGTGTGTGTGTGAGTGTGTGTGTATTTGTGTGTGTGTGTGAGTGTGTGTGTGTGTGTGTGAGTGTGTGTGTGTGTGTATTTGTGTGTGTGTGTGTGTGCATGTGTGCAGTGTGTGTGTGTGTGTGTGTGTGTGTGTGTGTGATGAAGGGGAGTCAGAAGCATATGTGTACCTGTGCATCGCATCAATTGTCAAGAATGGAGTAGATGGACTAAACCCTGAACATAGGAATAATGGATTGGCACAGAATAACCCCAATGAAGAGTTCAGTTCAGAGTATAGCAGACAGCAGGGACCTCTGAGGTACTCTATATCAAACAGGAGAGTGAATATGTGTTTATTTGATAGCTCATTTCATACAAGCAAATGCAATGCAAAGTACTAGACATAGGAAGAATCAATAAAATGAATAATTAATAAAATATAATTGATTTTGATGATTGATCATTATTGATTAGCATTGAACTGGCAGGGTACACATTCTTATCAATTCTAGTATAACAGATTCATTTCACAGTAGTAATTAGTTAACTACATTAGTTTATGCCAATTCATGGAACCTTATTGTAAAGTTTTACTGGATTATGGTATTGCTTAGTATGTGCATGCTAATAATTTATTTCCTCTCATCTCATAGTGGCTAGATATTCACATTAATATTTATCATCTAATGTTGAACTGCTACTACTCTTTTTATGAAAGCTAGCCTCTGAATGTTTTATATGTTTGGGGTCCCCCAAGCATTTTCACAAAGGTTTAATCATTGACCAATCGTCAGGAGCTATTGGGGGTCAGGTGTCTTGTTCAGGGACAGTTCAACGCACACAAATCCCGGAAACAAAATGAACACGTTTGGTCCAGTGGGTAGCACTGCCGTCTCATAGCCAGGAGGTCCTGGGTTTGAATCCCAGTTGGCCGGGGCCTCTCTGTGTGGAGTTTGCATGTTCTCCCCGTGTTCATGTGGGTTTCCTCCCACAGTCCAAAGACATGCATGTTAGGCTGATTGGAGAGTCTAAATTGCCCATAGGTATGAGTGTGTGAGTGAATGGTGTGTGTGCCCTGCGATGGACCGGTGACCTGTCCAGGGTGTATTCCTGCCTTTTGCCCAATGTATGCTGGGATAGGCTCCAGCCCCCCTGCGACCCTGTTCAGGATAAGTGGGTTAAGATAATGGATGAATAGATGAATGGATGGATGGATGGATATTTTGAGCTGCAAGCTGATGATTTCACCTCTGTCCATGGTGGCACATAATCCCCACTAAAACTGACATTCATCAAGGGTGTAAATCAGTCTTATTATCAAGTTGTTTTTTTCTTTCACTTGCACCAAGCAAAGTGACATAGTAATTTGGTATATTTTGGTGTTGTTTGACATAGTTTAAAGACCTTTTTTAATTAATTCCAGCACTGTAGTTTTGAAACAGGTCTTTTTTCAGAAGCACTGAAATGGGATTACTATTATTATTATTATTATTATTATTATTATTATTATTATTATTATACTTACTATATTACTATTATACAGTCAAATAAATGAGCATTTATTTCTGCATTTGTATCATGATTAATATCACACAATAAACAAGGCATCCCGCAGCTGTCGTGAATAAAGTTAAGTCACGGTTTGCTTTCAAGGATGCTTTCTGCTTGTTACGTGTTCTCTGCTGCAGTGCCTTGACCTCCCATCTGGAGAGGAGTGCAGTGTGTTTTAGAGTGATAGAGAGTGGAAAGAGCCGGCTGAGTGCTCCGGGCGCGTGTCACATTGCATTGTGTAACCTGGTAGGCACTTCCCAACTTTCACAATCAACGGCGGCCACTTTGCACAGGATGTCTCATCTTCCTTCAAGGACACTGACATTTCAGAGTCCAGAAAACAAAGCCCTTGTGCTGCAAAACAAATTCGGGTAGAAAAGTACAGGTAAATATTACAATGCAAAGCAATTATTACTACCACTACAACTACTACTACTAATAATAATAATAATAATAATAATAATAATAATATCAGTTATAATTGTAATGGCTTCTTCAGACATTGTAGCATGCTCTCAGATGACAGCATGGAATCTACAGTGCGTATGAATGCTCTTTTCCCCCACACATTAAACATTGAATTCCAAACGAAACCCACTCTCAGACATTCCTCTTCCTCCTCAGAAGCGCTGCTGATCACGCCTGCTGTTGGGGACCCTCTGTTGTGCCTTAATGTCCTCAAGTCCTCTTCACGTCCTCATTAGCAGGCCAGCAACACCCTTTGCCAGACGTTGTGTTACACTGTTACAGATGTTGCAATATGTTTCCAACAATGCTGCACATGTTTTCACAACAACCTGCGAATGAGAGCGTATCCAGACCTGCTCGGATCAAAAATTCAATTTCAAATACTGCTCCAGATACTGTATATAATTAACCCATTAACTGTCTCCCCAAGATAACAACCCAATGATACTATTATTCCACTATTTCAGGGTTAAACACATAAGCATGGGAGGCCACACTGTATTGTGAATACAGTCACATTTTTAAGGGGGTCTTGTGTGATGTCACATGCCAGGTATTGCTAAAGTTTTAGTAAACTGCTAGTAATTAATGTTGCAGTAGTATCTTCTGAATTAATGACAGCTAGCTAGATAAATGGCTAAATGATGCTGATGATGATGATGATGATGATGATTATAATAATAATAATAATAATAATTATTATTATTATTATTATTATTATTATTATTATTATCCTCATACCAAATGTCCTGTGCAATATACATCAATTATATTTAACATAAGTACAGTAATGAATTGAAAACAATGATGTGATGTGCTTTCTCCTCATTGGCTGTGATGGATAGATGTGAGTGAGAATCGCTCCATCGTTTCTCCTGCAGCATGCGTGATGCATGGCTGCTGTCCTGCCGAACAATGTCCTCATCATGGCCCGTCCCAGAACAGGGGCCAGACCACAGGTTCCCCTGCCCCAGACGGCCTGCAGCCCATCGATCCCTTTGACTACTCAAAGTTATTTCATGCCTTGGAGCCGGCTCGGTGAAATGATGCGTCCATGAGGGAAAACTGAAACTGCTAGTGGCTTCTGGGAGAAAGGATGGCAACGGCACTGGGAATGTAGTCACCGAACAAATGTGGCTATTGCGTTACGCTATGCATTATGTCACTGTGTTATTATCATTACGTTTTATAACAGTAACATTATAACATATTATCAAATTTGTGTCTGTATACCGTCAATATGAATGTGCTGGTATTAGAGCAAAAGGTTGGCCACTGCAGTATTGTCACTATATGGACATTGCAACTTTAGTTAATCAAAAGTGAACACTACTGATGAATAAACAAATGCATTTATTCATGTACATTTATGCTTAGATTGCAGAGGAGCACACACATGTTGCAAGCACACACGCACACACACACACACACACACACACACACATGTCAGCCGTTTGTTGTCAGTTTCAGTGGTCCATCAGTTCCCTCCCAGCTGTGTAAACTCAGATGGAATATGAGAATGGAAAAGGGCAATTTCCTGCCCGTAAATTGAAAGGACTGTCATGCATTTTGGAATGATCCGCCATCAGTCGCAGGTAAGCTCTCCTCAGCTGGTGCCGGGGAGTAGACGCGTGGAGACGGGAGAGGACTCCGGTGCGTGTGCGTTTCTCAGAGTGCCTAATGAGAGGAACTCAAAAGCACTGAGGGGGTACACACGAGCTAGCCCCAGCACATTTCAAGCTGATTTTCTGAGTAGCACGATAAAACATGCTTTTCATGTCTCCATATTCTCATTCAAAAACCAAAAGCTGCTTCAAATCCGGCTCTGACAATGTGTTTTATCAGCTTTTATATCGGGTCCTATATTATATTTAACGTGAATAAGAAGCAGAATAAGAAACTTCTTCTTTTTTTTTTGGAATGCCCAAATGCATTAATCAGCTGATGATATTGATGTCCCAGGCCCTGCAGACAACCATGAGCACTAACCCCCATGTCCCCTTCTCACCCCTCCTTCTACCCAGCTGCCCCTTCCTATCAGACCACTGTCTGCAAGTCAAGCTTGCACAGGACAACTTTGTGTGCAGGCAGATGTGGGAGCATCCAGGCAACTAGCAGGGTCAGGGCAGATGACTTAAACCCCCCATCCCTTGGCCCAAAGTGTGCCAAACAGACAGCAGACAGCGGACTCCATCCATACACTGGAACACTGCCTTAACAGGATGAGACACCCCACAGTCCCAGCTTTTCATTTATTAAAAATAAACATCGAAGCAGAACTACCCATTGACACTAACTGCACATTGTAAAATGTTATTATTAAAAATTGTGCAATTATAGGGCAGCACCTCCTTAACACATTTATACACAAAGACATTGCTAAATATGAGGACAATTAAATTAATTTTGACTCAGTTTAATTTAAAAAAAGGAAGACATATTTTGTGCCCTCCATTTTGTGTCAGTGATGGCAGTGAACTGCGTGTTGATATGATTACAGATTGTTATTTTCTCTGTGGGAAAGCTTGTCTCACTCAACAATGAGTTGTGCAGACAGCCGAGAGTGTGTCAGCAGTGGAAGAGCCTGGTGCACAGTCCCTTTGGCGCTCTATTGTCTTTATTCACATGGATGGGGTGGCCATTTTATCATACCTTTGTTTCATGCCAGGAAACCATGCGCATGACACTTTTCCAGCATTGTCATCCATAAATGGAGGAGCACTATTTTAAGCAAAGCAAGGCTTGATATGAGCAAGGCCATTGTGCTGTTTCATGGCTCATTTACTGTATAATGCTATACATATTAACAATGCTCTCCATCCATATTCTACTGCAGCCCACACAATTACACTTCAAAGCTACAATGCACTCTATTTGCATAATACAGTGTGCGCGGCAATGCTCCTAAAGTGCACAGACAACTCCTATAAACTCAAATCTGAAGACAGATCTGTCATTGGTATGCTGGTTCTTTTCCTCAGTCCGGAATGGAATAATCTGTGAGTCCTGGAGATGAAATATCAAGTATACTGGTCATGCTCAGGGTCTGATCTTAAGCTTTGATGTGCACCTGAAGTATCTGACATCCTGGCTGATATCAGTATATGGATGGATAGATAGATCATGTATATAGCATTTATATGCATTTATATAGTGCCTTTCAAGACTACTAGGCACTTTCCAATGATGAGAGGGAAACTCGCCTCAACCACACCACCTGGGTGATGCACGGCTGCCATTTTGTGCCAGAATACTCACCACACATCAGCTGAGGTGGAGAGGGGGAGAACAATAAAGCCAATTAAATCTGTAATGGATATCCCCAATACTGGAGTCATATTACTGAGCAGTGCACCCCAAAATGGCTGACAGCTCTGAACCTTGTTCGAGCAGCCAGCTCCCAGGCAGATGTGTATTTTTTGCATTCTATGCAACGTATTATACATTAGTATGTATTGCATCGACACAGGAGAATGGGGCTACTAGTGACAACAGCAGAAAGGTTATGAGAAATTATTTGAATGTGAACCTGACCTAAATTTTCCATCCACAGGCTACTGGCGGTGAAGGATGGGCATTACAGCACAGAGGTCAGCTGCCATGTTCAAACTGCAAACTTTTGAATGAATGTCTCGCCCATGGAGAATTGTAGAGTGCAGTGGAGTTGTTGGCTATGCTTCAATGTGATTCCCCTGGTATGGTTCTCTAAAGCCTTAAATCATATCTGCCACTCCCCGTGTCCTGCAGTAATGGCCCTGGATTTATCCAGCCTGCTACCAACGGCTGTTTTGACTGAGACGAAAAGAAAAATCATTTCATTTTAAAGTTGAGGAATCATGTCCATTTACATCTATACCCATTCAGATATTTTATTGGGGAGGATGATTTCAAGTTTGAAATAGCATTTTCCATTTAAGAGTGAATCTCCAGCAGAAATAATTAGGCAGCATAAATGTTTTCAAATCAATGATTCACACCAGCAATTACCATTGAACTCATCTCAACTTGAACTCAATCAATGTTTAACAACTACTGTTGTTACAAAGTAATGTTGTATAACAGCATAAGTCATAGGAAAGCTTTCTCAGGTCCTTCACTAACAGTGGGTTTTCACTGACAGCACAAACTATAGATCAAGTGTCCCTGAATGAACTGTGCAATCTTTGCCTCATTGATTGCCAATTATTGCCATTGATTTTGATTGATAACTGTCCTACATAATAAAGACAGGTTCAGGCCATTGAACCTGTCCAGGCTTGCTATGTTACTGCATCATAATACTGGCCCATCTCAGGGATGGCCCAAGGCATTCAATTTAATCTGGTATCAGTTCCCATAAATATGCACACTTTTAATTGGATATTATTATTATATTTTCATTTTTCCTGATTACTAATACACAGTATTATCTGCTAGGTATGACTCTTTACATTATGAAAGAACGTCCGTGTTTTACATAAACACTTTTGGAAAGCTTTTGGAGTCGGAGGATGTGAAGTGAGAAACAAAACAGATGATTATTTTTGAAGGAGACATCGATACCGTATTTGGATGCCTTATAAACCAGCAATTTTCAAATCACAAACATGACAGCAAAACAGTAAGCATGCTTTCATAATGGAAGAGTTAATGATGAATAGATAGGAAGGAGAGTGTTATGTAAGCAACGTTATTGTTATTGTTTTTGGCAGAAATCCTCACCCAGAGCTGACATACAATGCTGATACAATTTATATTGTTATATATTTACTGAATCATATCACACTATATTAACTAAGGGGAAAGCTAAAGTTTATTATAATTGACCTGAACCCTCCAGCTGCAGGAATAATATGGCACACTTAAATTAGGAGAGGATAGATATACATAGGTATGATATGTGTGCGTTTTCCTGGGGCAGAAATAAACAAGATAAGAAACTATAACATTCTAAGAAAAGAAATAAACAAAAAATAGGGCAAATTACAATACTTTTCTGTGTCTTTTCCTGTAATTTTAGAAATTCTGGATGAAAATACAGAAAATCTTTTAAATCAAAGACCATCCAGAAATAAAACCCAACACTGCAGGTGGTTCTTCTTCAAATCAGCGAAAGTTTTCTCTCCCTGGCACTTATTTTGTTCCAGCTCAACCTTCAAAGACAGTTAGTGCCTTCAATCTCCCCAGGAGCAAGTACATATGTGCATACATACATGCATACATACATACATACATACATACATACATACATACATACTGGAAATATCAGTAACTCCCCCTCTCTGACTGTGTGAACTTTATTGTGTGAAATGGACTGGTGTAAACATGTATGATGTTTTGTCTGTCATATATTCACGCAATTTGTTCAATTTGTTCCTTATAAAGTGTGACCAAAATAAACTCACTTATTAATTCATTCAAATACTGTACATACATCCATGTATTATTCATTTAGGTGTTATTATTACAATCATTAATGGCACCCTTAATAAAATTTAGGGAAAAGGCTGCATATAATAAACAACATGGATAATGATCTATGTTCTAACATACTAACATACTAACATAACATAACATATTATATACTACTGTATATTTCAATACATCTATATTACAAACATGCTTCAATGTTTTTTATTTAATAATATTTTTTGAAAATCACAGATGCCAAAATAATTGGCACCTCAAACAATTATTGTAGATAAAATCAAACAAAGTGAAACACAATTTTACTTGAATTCAGTTAATATCAGTCTAAATGAACTATATTGTGTCATCCCTTTACTTCCTGTTTCACTAGAGTCTAAAAAATGAGGTAACAAGCATGCAAAATCCATTTGTTGACAATCTAAAGAGTGGTATAGCCAGATAAGACCAAAATTGAAAGTTTTTTCCATATGCAACATTAACATATTTGGCGGAAAAATGTAATGCATGCAAGAAGAAGTGCCTCGCACCTACTGTCAAATATGGTGGTGGGTCATTGATATTTTGGAAATATTTTGCTGCCAGTGGTCCAGGGGAACTATTTAATCTCAATGGCACAATGAATTCAAGTATTAGGAAATCTTGGTAGAAAATCTGGTTGCCTCTGCTAGGAAGCTGAGTCTTGGTCGTAGGTAGATTGTTCATCTCATGTTCTGCAATGGTCATCTCAGTATCCAGACTTAAATCCCATGAAAAACCTGTGGTCTGAACTGAAGATGGGGGTATCTCAAGGATACCAATGATTCTGAAAATGTCTGCATGGAATGGTTTATTATGTGCCAATAATTGTGGAACCTGTTTTTTTGTGGGTTGATTCTATTGAATCATTCATAAAGAGCATTACTTTACCCATGTTGGGAAATAAATTGTTATTTTTTAGTTTACGGCATTTTTCATGCACATTATTTTAAGGGCGACAAAAATTGTGGAGCCCTCTGTACACACAGACAGTACATACTGCATGCATAACATCTCACAGCAAAGCATCTCCTTGAATTAATTTAGATGAAAGTTTTTTGTACATGGCAAATAAACTATAAACTAAACATACATACATACATACATACATACATATAGCACCCCCCCCCCAATTTGTGCCAATTGGGGTCTGGGAATATTTATTATTTATTTTATTATTATAAGACTGCAACTTAAGCAATGCTATTCTCTATGTATTATCTCTTTTAAACAGAGTGGTCAGCGGAGAGCTCAGCCCGTTTGCAGTGATGACCCGGGGATTGCAAACGGCCTGATATCCAGCAGAAGCAGGCAGTGGCCAGACACATGCAGTAGGTGATTATGAGGCTTTCATACACCCATGACATGCTTGTGTGCGCTTCGTCAAAGCTTCACTTTCAATATTTTCCTGTAAAATGTGACCACTTTTTCCATCTATTGTCAGTTCTTTTTGTGCCTCTGTCACTGACACATTGAGATGCACAACAATACATCTTTTGTATTTTGTCCTTTTTTATTACTACGATGGAAAACAAAGGCAGAGAGAGGTGGAAATCTGCAGTGACCTTCATTTTTGAAGTAGAACTGACACAGTCTTTGTTTTCAGGGTGACATCTTGTTACAAAGACACCTTTGCACTGTCTTTGTCATGGCGGTTGAAGTGCTGAAGCTTTGTTTCCCAGATCTGGAAACTTTGCCTAGCTGCTTTAGTAACCCAGGAGGCCCACAAAGTCAGCTCACTGAGCACGGCTTTCATTTCATATTTCAATGTATTCTTTATTCCCCCTGCAAAACTAACTCCAGCACATTTTAAATGTAATCTTTCTCTAACTTTGTGATGGCTCTGACCATCTTCCCACAATACAGTCTTGTAAATGTTAAAACTTAAATGTCACACGGAAGTAGTAAATGCAGGGTGCATCCGAGGATGGCTTTTGCTTATCATTCAAGGTAAATACATGCTTTATGTGAGGAGCTTCTTTCAAGGCATTGCTTTCTACTTTATGTGGGAGCCATCGTTGTATAACACTTATATTGGGGTACAGGGAGTCACATTTTTCCATTAGTTTGTTTGAAATATAGTACTTCTGTTTGATGTGTCTATAACTCGATTGCAAAAATCATATCATATAACAGTGTTCTGAATTAGCATAGTACTGGCAGTACTAACAATTTGCTGTAAAAAAATATGTATTGATATGCTGCAAATAGCATTAGACAAATGTGGTATGATTTACCGCATTGCCTCGATACATTCTGCTTGCTTGTGACAAATGCAATATAGCCTTAGAAACATCTATGAATTATGAATGTTTTCATACCACCATTTTTTAGCAATCTTCACCCATATAATTTCCCCTCATAAAAAAGTAAACCCTAATTAAATCATGTAATTTAAAAATATTCGGCAATCTGTCTTAGTCCTGTGGGAGGGAGACAGCACCCAAGGATTCCTGCCTAATGATAGCCTGTCAGAGGTACAGCTGTCTAGAATAAATCTCCCAGATTCCTAACAATCAGGAATTCCCCAAACATGGAAAATGCTCTGCATTGTATGATCCTGCTGTCCCCCCCCCAATCCTGCCCAAACCCCCCTCCCCCAGCCCCGCCCCCCAGGAGAAATGAAGAAACAACCTGAACAATCCAGCAACAAAGCAAACAAAGGGATGTGTGCTGGGAGCAAGTGTTTCAACACAGAGGCGCATTCTCATTACTATTATTATTATTATTAGTATTATTAGTATCAATAATAATAATAATAATAATAATAGTAATGTTACATTTCTTCATATTGGAAATTGTAGGTTCTGTCCTATGCAAAGCTGATGATTAACATCCAGTGAACATACAGTGACCAGATGGAATTCATTTTTTGCAAGCGGCCACTAATAACTTGTTTCTCTTTTGCTTCATTTATTTTCCAGAAGGTAATATACTTGTTAATTAGAATGCAAATATTATTGCTGTTGTTTCTTATTAGATTGCCTATGTACACAAACAACTTCTTTCTTTGTATAAACATGCTTTGAAATACTTAACGATAAGAAACATTTCAACATTTGAAGATTATCACAAAGCATTTGAGGCTTTGTGATAACAATGCTTGCTTGTCTTGGAACACTCTTGCTTTATAATCACCCATCTACCCACTCATAAAAAATTAAAAATTAAAAAAACAATTAAACATTTTATTCAGGCTCTCCTGCAATAGTCCATATCATCTGCTAATCATGTCATGTGAACTTGCTAATGCTTTCTACACATGTTGATGTTGGCTCAGCATCTGTGTTGGCAAAGGCCTTGTTTTGCCTATTCTGCCACTGAAACAACCTCTGTTTCTCCCGTGCTTTGGGAGAGGCACTGTAGGGGCTGCTGATGTGCACCTCTGTGACTGCTTTACACCCAACAGGTCACATAGTACTACAGATGAGTTAGCGGCACATCTCTCAGCCTTAACCAGACAACATAGAACCACACTACTCCTGGCCCCATGTTTATGAGTAGTCTTTGTAAAATCGTTCACTTGGATATTTCAAATTTCCATTATTGATCATTTCCATAATCTCCATATAATCAGAAAGTCACAAAAAATATAATTTTATGAAATTATACAAGTGGTTGTAAATCTCATGAAATTCTCTATTATCTCCTGGAAAGTTTGAGTTATTTGTTTAATTCTTTTTTGGTATTGCTCTGTTATTTTGCTCTTTTGATATAGTCTCTCTTTGCCGACATGGGACCTCGAACATGACTCATTTAGGGAGTGAAATGAAATCTTGCCAACAAATGAAGTTCCCTGCAGTCTAATGGTGTCCAAGGGACTCCACCTGCAACCCTCTGCCTGAGCCTCGTGAATCACATTTCACACAGCATGCTTCCCCAGATGCACGCTGAAGAATGAGAAAGTGCCAGCAAGGGAAATTTCCCTGCAATCGCACAAAAGAACATTCCCTGAAATCACACAAAAGAAAGGTGATATTTATGATTTATGTTAATTGATTAATGCTAATTGAAGTTAAATTCTCTACGGGGCCCAACAGTAGAACTGCTTATTCAATGGCAGTTATTACAGGAAAGTTTGATAACATCATCATATCAGATTTAGTTCCGTACCTGCTGTTCTGCTGGTTTCCTGATGTACTGTAGGTAAGCATACAGCGGTGAGTCAGTAAGGCAGTGATCAAACGAATAAAATGGTCATTTTAAATAACTGTTTAATGGGCTGCCTGCTTGGATATTTTGTTTTAGAAAGCCATTTCCCATTGTCCACTCAGTCTTTCAGACAAAACTCATAAAACACATTCCAGTCAAAGTGTAATGTGGACCTTTTCTGTTTGCTCAACGAGATCATCCATCTTCAAGAAAAGCTTCATTGTCTGCTTATTACTTGTTAATTCCTAAACTGGAAACATCTAATATGCGGTGATGGATTGTAATGTAGATTTGTCACATTCAATTTAGACGGCCATATTTACTCAATGCAGAGGCAACCAGCTCAGTTTGAGAATAACCATAAAATAGAGATTGATGTGGAAAATTGAGGTACAAGCCATCGTATGCTAATCTGATGTTAACTTTGGTTATTAGACTTCACTAATGAAAGTATAAAAAAATTCCATAGTAAAAAGTTCCTGTGGAGTTTTGAAAGCAATTTTAAAATAGAAAGAGTTGAATTACAGGAATATTTTGTAATTGCACATGAATATAAACATCAGATACATTTATATTTTCTTTGCAGCCTATGAAATGTGGACTTCAACTCATAGACAGATGACTGGACATTATGTTAAATACTTATCTAGTGCAATACACCTCCATTTGGATATAATGACTTACATTGTGGTTTGGTGGAGTCCCAGAGAGATGCTGTGGCAGGAACTGAAACAGATAGTTAATGTTCAAAGACCTACCAATGTGTCTGAATTAAAGCAGTTCTGCGAAGAAGATTAATCTACAGCGAGATGAATTTGTGAAACACAAATTATAAGAATTTATTATTTCTGCTAAAGGTGGTGCAACCAGTTACTAAGTTTAAGTGGGAATCTCTTTTTCACATGGGCGATATACAGTAGGTATTTGATAACTTTTTTGTTGACTAAAATAACATTTTAAAAATGGGTTTTAAGCTTACTCAGATGTCTAATATTATATTTTTCCTAAAGATATGAAACCACTCTAAAACAGAGGAAGGGAGCAAATCCTTGTTCTAGGCACTGTATTTATTTTATTAATTTATTTTTATTTAATAACTATGGACAAAAGCTCATTGGATTTTGTTTTCTAGACAACTCTTCCCAGAATGGCAGGGGTATTAAATCACTCATGGACCATTACTCCAATGTGGCAGTTAAGATTTAGCGCCTATTCTTGCTGCCCTTTCAACCAATCAGAGTTAAGTGTGCTGACCCATTCTGTAACAGGAGCGATCCACCATACTTCTAAATATGAGTTCTGGTGTCCTGTCAACTCCCTATAATAGTTTATAGGATAACTGCCTACTCTGTGCTATTTCACAAATGTATGCCAATCATTTTCCTTACTCCCGTAATATATACAGTCTTAGGTACCTGTATAATATTCTGTACAGATAACAGATAACATTTTAGCAGAATAGTTAAAAACTGAATCAAATAAAAACATTTTGTGACCACTCTTCGGTGTTAAAACTGCATCGGTTCTCTGAGATATAGAACTGCAGGACAGCGTTGGCGAAGACAATCAGCAGGGAGGTTGTTCCAAGCATGTTGGAGAACTTGCCACAGTTCCTCTGCAGATTTTGGTTGCCTCCTTGCTTCTGACCTCAGACAGCCTAGATTATGTAAAAAGTAGTAAATTGCTTACAGTAATATGCTACTTTTTTCATTAAATACAAAAATGTCTCTGTAAAATTACATCTTTTGGAAAATGAATATTTGGAAATCTCAAATGTGTTCTTTTATGCTAATACACACAAAAAAAACAAACATATATATATAATAAAGTCTAGGGTGCCTAAGACTTCTGCACAGTACTGTATATACAACAAATGTACACATGCTTGTACGACCACATTTGTGGTCCTGACTTGGTGCACTTTTTGACACCCATTAATAATAATAATAATAATAATAATAATAATAAAATTAAAATATTTTTAAATTTGTATTTTCTAACTATTTTTATGATTTCCATCCGTGCCCCACTAGCTCCGAATGACAAAATAAGAATCTTGAAGATTTGAAGAAATTTTGACTGGCAGAAAATTTAATTCGCAGAATGAATATGTTTGGCAGAGAATTTTTACAAGCAATCAAAATCTGGAGCATTGTGTGACACTGGATTTGAATGCTATTTTTGGTTTGGTTATTAGTTATTGTTCTATAATTCTACAGGCAGAGCTCCTTTTGTTTTGTACCACTTGCACACGAATGCTGAAGCTTTTGAGCAGTGCTCAGTGGAAAATATCAATGCTGCCCTGCTCACATCCCACAGAACATGTCTATTTGTATCATTTCACAATGCCAAATGACAATGTACCAGTGGAAGATGTTCTTTTTTCTTTGTGTGTGCAGACGTGATTTATGGTTGTCTTCTGTCACTGTCATTTTCCATCTGCGTGATTCAAGGTAAATTCCTCAAGCTTATGGACGCAGACAATCTCGTTTTTGCACAGCTATGAAGCTCCAGATATTGTAGGTATTTTTTAAAAGACAAAAAACTGGATAATAATGCTTTGTATTATAGTTACTTTGGTAGAGGTGAGTACTGTATTATGTGCTAGTTGTGTTTATAATGTAATGAACTTTTCACTGCTCAGGCCTTTGAACCACGCTCATTATATGCATATTTGTGAATGGGCTTGGTTTCTTTATGCCAGGTAATCAAAAGAAAAATCACAGAACAACAGAGGGATTCAGTTTGTTTATGTGTTTTGTGTGAAACAGGTCGATAAAATGTATTATATATATATATATATAATCACGGTAGCAGATACGTATTTATTACCATATGTTATTTGCTACAACAGTATTTGCAATACAATTTACTTCATTATATACTGTAGGTAAGCCTTGTTATAATTTTAACCCTATCAACTTTGCCCCCTTCTGGTCAACTCCTTGACGTCCCAAATTATTGTTGCTATCTTATTTCGAAAATAATAAAAACTGTGATGTAATAAAACTGCTAAATGGCGAAGCCAGATTATTTCAAAAGACTATACACTAGTGAGAACAGCTAGATGCTTATCAGCCTCTTATTTGCAAAGCAGGTAAACCTTGCCACACTCATGGTTTATAGCCATCACCTCACCACCATAAATGGCATAGTCTAAGAATCCTTGATACCATTTCTCTACGTCCAAAAATCATATTCCAATATAAGAACAAAAAGTTGCATGAATGAACACATTGCTTCTATTGGAGTCTGCTCTCACAGTAATTTGATGACAGGTGACCGAATGTTCTGACCACTGAAATCAGCTGCTGTTTTCAGAAATCTCAACATCCACCCGAGTACACCCACAAACGCTATTATTACATATTTGTTCATATTTATATGTATTATATTTCTTACCATTACTTTTTGCCATGTACTGATGGACTATGTGTAAATACATATCTATAAATCTATTCTCCTTGCAATTGCAGAAAGACGCTTATACAGGATTCGGTATACAAGAATCGATTTACAGGGCATAGAAAATCGGTGCAAGATCATGTTTTTTATTGCACATCCAGCCAACATATTTCCGGTTTGGCGGAAACATAAGTTTGTTTCGCAAATTATTTGATACAGACATATTTATAGAAACAAATAGCCCACCTGGTTATGGTACAGACATATTTATGGAACCAAATATCCCACCTGGTTAGGGTACAGACATATTTATAGAACCAAATATCCCACCTGTTTATGAAGCTAGGACTGTTTTCTGACTAACGTTGAAGTTTATTTTTGTAATCCATTCAGCCATTTTTGATATAACTATATGTTTGCTGGGACTATAGTTTAGCAAATGTTGTCTTGGACTGCATCTAGTGGTTGCAGAAATACATTGCCATGTTATTTCAGTACTGAACTAATGTAAAACATGGTAAACTTCTGGAACAGGGTTTCCTGTTTGATGTGTTTGCATAGCAGATTAAGCAGGCATGGCGAAAACATCCAATGAGCGTTTGCATTGCAGGCAAACTTTTGTCCAACATAAATCTGTGCAGAATACACTAAGCTTTCACCACAACTAAGTTTTCAGCTTATCATGAGGGTATTTATCTGGCTTTTGTGCATACATTACTAGGATACGTCAATATCAGAGGACATTTTTTTTTAGTACATGGGTTGAAGTTTGATGGTACAGCAGACCTCATAGTGCTTTCGGACTGAGTATGTTCCGATACTCAGATGTAAATAGTTTTATGTTCATTTTATGTTCATTTGCCAAAAATCCAGTAGTGGTTAAGGTACATGACTGGGACCCACAAGGTCAGTGGTTCGATCCCCGGTGTAGCCACAATAAGATCCGCACAGCCCTTGAGTAAGGCCCTTAACCCAGCATTGCTCCAGGGGAGGATTGTCTCTTGCTTAGTCTAATCAACTCTAAGTCGCTTTGGATAAAAACTGTCAGCCAAATTACAATAATGTAATGTAATGTAATACTGGCTAACGGGGCTCTGGCCAACCTAATGAAATAAAGTTCCATTTTAAATGTGATGCAGGTTGGTTAGAAAGCATTCCGGTGACTAATGTTTTTTTGGGGAGCTTTTTGGACACTTTGGGCATGTTTAATATAAACACCATAAAACATAAGGCTTTTTGTTTTGCCAAATTATTTAAGACTTTTATCCTCAAATATAATAGTGTGCAAGGGTCCTGCTGAAATTATTATTATTTTGAACATATAATTTAACCAGTTATTCCATTTCTATTCTGCATGTCAATTTAGTGTTTTGTAAATGTCTGTTTGTGTTATCAGTTAACTATGACACTACTGACAGCATAGTGTTCCCTAAAAAGCACTTGATTGGATTGGATAGCAATCACAGTTCATATCTGCATGCTCTCGAAATTGTGACCATGCTCTGTAAATTGTATTCCAATTTATGTTAACTTGTGTGCTTGAAAATAAACAATAAAAAAGGTATTTGAAAAGTCAAACATCCAAAATTAATTAAACCTTTTTGATATAATACATTTCTATCCGAGGTTCCAGAATGTGTCCTTATGTGGAAATTGTGTGGGTGTGTGCCCACTGTTTATTGTCAAGGAGAATAATATCCTACTCAAATCGTATATGTAGCTAATTTAGTGACAATAACTTAAACACCTTTGTAAAATGATATTAAAAAGGTACAGACAGGACCGAGGGAGGCTAAGCCAGTTGTGAGATAGGATATGGAAGCCAAGAGCTTAAGCTTTAGCCCAGCTCTCAGAAACTCATTTCTCTTATCTGAGCTGCTCATGGACCATGAGCACTGACATTATCAAGGGGGCTGTTATACCAGGAGCCTCTCTTAAAAGAAAAGGACATTTCACCGTTGTACGCCTGAGCAAAATCAACATCACAAATGCAATCTAGCCGTCAAACTCACATTTATTGTTCTTTTTCTCTCTAAGAAAAGGGACCAAAACCATAGTCTCCTGATCTACAAATTGCGACGTCAGGCTATGTGGTTTATGACATGTGTAATTTGACCAGTCACTCAAATAAAACTTTTTTTTCATCAAAACTAATCGCACAAAAGATAAAAAATATATACAGTATGTAGTTAATATGTTAGTTTTGCATTTCAATGGCTATTTATCTTATCAGTAATTGTTTTCAGCACAAAGGTCGATAAGCAAATTCAAGCACATAGAGGATATGGAGAGGACAGATTCATTCCTAGGTTATCACATTTGAAAATTAATTTTGCCCTGAAACCTGTCAGCACAGAGAGTGCACTCCTGATGTAGCCTGATGCTTTAATAAACATTGATAATAACACAAGATAATACAGCTAGGAAGCATAACTAGAAGCATAGGGCAGTACGACCTATTGTGGATTTTTTGTATTTTTACATTACATTAATGGCATTTGGTAGACGCTCTTATCCAGAGAGACGTACAAGAAAGTGCAAAGTGCATACCCATAACCAGAGATAAGTGCACTGAAAGTACAATTTTGGTGATTATGCGTGTTATACTGTATTTAAATGTAAAATAAAAGGAGAGAAATTCAAGGCACCACACACTGCGTATATATACGTGTGTGTGTGTGTGTGTGTGTGTGTGTGCGTGCGTGCATGCCATGTGTGCATGTGTGTGCATGCGTGCATTGCATATACAGTATGTATGTGTGCGGTTGCATTATAGGAAATAATTGCACACTCTGATGATACTGTATTAGACAACTGGCCTTGTTTCTCGGAATTCTCTTGTTATGCCAGTTTGGAGAAGCCAAAGTATTGCTCCTAGCTTGACTAAATGAAGTAAATATCTGTACATACTGTATATCTAACATAATACAAATTTGTCATTTTAGATAGATATTTCTGCCCAAAATATCACGATATAAAAGCAAATGCAAAGCAGAAATTACTTAAAAACCATGTTTCATGAACATTTTGATTGCTCAAAACAAGTGAAACAAGTTCATTGTTGGTCTGAAAATTCAGTATTCATGTTGGAGTAGAGAACGTGGACCACTCTTAAGAAAAATGCATGGAGAACACCAGTTCTCTAAAGCCATAAAGAGGGACACAACAGTTCCCTGTAGATACGTATGCTTCTTCAATGAAGGGAATTATTCTGATATGTCTTGTTTGGTCCATTCTCAGGGTTCAGTGGAGCTGCCACTGGGGAATTAAAAATGTTTTGTTACTTGAATACCTGGCAAAATGATCCTGTTTCCATCTCAAAAACGAACTTTCCTAGGACATTCTGTGAATTTAAGATTAATTTAACATGTAAGTTTGTCAGATTTCCCAGATGTCATTTGGATGTCTAAAAGTACAGAAATTGTTTGGGATTCCAGAAAGAAATGGTCATTCTTTTTAAATATGTCTTGAAAGTGAGCACTAGTCCAATCCAGCACTTCCATTCGGAACATTCTCAAACTCATATTGACATGCATGTTCCACGTTATTTTATAACCATCAGGGGAAGTTACCAGTACATATTTAGTAAACATGCCTTGTTTGTTTTTGTTCTTTTTCTTTCTTTTTTTTCTGTGACTTTGATAGAACATTATGGCACATAGAATAAGATAGATTCAGTGTAGGACTGCTTGAGAAATGTTCCAGTCATAATGCTATTTCACACCCAAATGAGAATCTAGGCAGAATATTCTAACGTTCATGAAAGATTTTGTGTTTGCAGGGTAGCCAGGCACATCAACATTCACTGCTGGTTTAAGCACTGGTGCACTACCGCTGAATCTCCTCAAGTGAGGCTTTCTGCCCAGAGCAGGCTGAAAAACAGGATTCGCTGGGGAACAATTCTCAGTGGGCTTTCTGAAAAAGAACAGCTTCAAAAAGACTCACAACACAAAGGTGCCTTATGTTAAGAAGAAGAAAAAATAGATCAAAAGTGAATTATTAAAAAGATCGTTTGAAGGCTATGTTATTTTGGATAACTCATAAGTGGCTGTTGCAAACATAAAAATGCATCAGCCCCAGAATGCATTGCAGTACCTCTTGGTACACAGCTTCCTGTAGTATTTTATGTACTGACTGAAGTTGTTCAGCATGTGTTCATTGCTGTAGAACATTTCCGAGGGATAGCATGGTCTAGATTCATTCAACAATATAGACTGTGTTCATTCACAAATACAGCTTACTAATTTAAGTTTGCCATTTCTAATTTGATTTAAAATAACAGCATTTCATGACACAAAATAAACATGATAAAGATACGTAATGCCATTAATTTATACATATTTATAATTATACATATATATTATATATATTTATAATTATAATTTGCTCAACCTTTCTTTTTATTCATAAAGAAGCACAGATAAAAGCATACCTGTACTATCAAAAACTAAATATGTGTGTAAAATAAATGTGTTTTTGTTCTTCACAACAATGCACCAATGCAATTTGTAAGTGATACATATTTTTTAAGTAGCACAGAAGGATAAGCAATTACTGTCCACATGCATTCTGCTTCTGTTGGACACTTCACAACTTTCTGAGTCCACCTGTTATCCACCGGTTGTTATGAAATAACTACTAATTGAATATAAATGGGATGTGATGCCACTATCTGTTTTTCATTTCTGTGGAAAGATTATGTAAATGTAACACATTTGTATATCTCCATACGAGGAAGGAAATGAATAGTCTGACCAGTTTCTTTTTTTTATGTTTTGTTCCCAAAACATTACATGGTTAACTTTGATAATCTTGTGATTTTGGATTAGTTTCATATTGGCGGTGTACTCCAGTTCCATCAGTGAAGGGACGTGTCAGACAGAGAGCTTTTTGTTTGGTTGACTAAGTGGAGACAATGAGCCTAATAGAGTTTAAAGCCACATTGTTTTGTGTTAAAGCTTGGCTGAATCCAGCCATTTGACAGAATCGCTCGTCGTTTTCAGCCAGATATGCTCTGAGGCAACAAATAACAAGTTTACTCCACCAAGGGAGGCTGGAAGCAAACAACGAGAGAAAAAATAATGAAAGTGCTTTGAAAATTCCTGGCTTGGTTTACAGATAAGACCTCCTCCCAAGTCTGTGCAGGAGCACAGTATGCGCAGTAAAATGCCCAGTGCTACTTCCACTCTAACAGAGCTTATACGAGTCAAAAACATCACATGTACTCCATCAGAGTTATACATAAACATTCCTGTGGTACAACCAGCATTGGACTATTGGGCTCTAAATGTTTCATACATTTAGTAAAAGATTCAGTTCAATGTTTCATAAAAGTAGCTAAATATATAGCCCATTTTCTCTACATTTAGCTAAATGTTTCATACATTTATTTTTCCTTAAATGTGGAGAAGAAATGGACAGAATAATTATAGTGTTTTATGCCACATTTTCGCACCTCATAGTCTACCACTAATGTTTGACAAGATTTTGATGCAGATGTATCGTTATTAGTTTCATAGAGTAGTGGGAAACGAGCACAAAAGTCCAACAATAGCCAAACAATTCCATTGCTAGGCAGTGGACCTGTGCCAAACTTTCTTTAGTTGTCGTAGGCTATCCAGTGCTCAGTCTATTGTGATCAGGGACACGGTAGAGTATGTTTGCTTCTTCCGAGACAGAAATAGCAACAGTAACCAAGGACGGAAGGGCTTACTGTCGGTTCACTTATACCGCCCAAATGTCTGTTTGCGAGCCTGACTCTATTCAATTTTACTGTCTGGTCACGTACTACTAACTGTAGTCTGGCTAAACAAGTAAGCAAATCATAAGCTTCTTGTGAGTGTCTTGGATTGGTGCAAATGCCGTTGGTGCAGTTTTCACAGTTCAGCCACAATTGGTTATTGACTAGAATTCATTGCATGGGTCCTTGAGCTTGATTGAGGTCTGAGTCTGAGTCTACCGCATCCCGTTCCCATGTGCGCTGCAATCGACCTGCCACCATTTTATATTGATCACTTAAAACAGGCAGCGATACATTAGCATGCACATTGGAAGGTCAGGAAAGTCTCTATTATAACTGAATAATTTGAGCAATATTCCTGCAAATGTACAGTATGATATATACTGACAGGAGAGAGAGAGAGAGAGAGAGAGAGAGAGAGAGAGAGAGAGAGAGAGAGAGAGAGAGAGAGAGTGAAATATGAATGGAGCATACTTGACTTGATCATTGAAGATATGCAATATGGGGATTCAACAGAATGTTGAATTTGAAAAGATGTCAAAAAGGTGAAATTGAAATGGCTCACGAGGTCAGCTAGTTGTTTTGATCTCTTTTCATTAAAACGGGGGAAAAAAATTAGCAGGTTAGCAGGTATTACAAACTGAAGGCGTTATGTGGACAAGGTGCCGTGACCTGCCCTCAAGTGCAATATGTAATATGAAATAAAAAAATGTAAAAAACACTTTTATCAGCAGTCACAGAATTGACCCCTGTACTGCAAATAGCTGTCAATAGTGAAAAGTACTTGACCTGTGCAGTCAATGGTGTACAGTTCTTGATATTATCTTTCTAGCATTCCCTTTTTGAAGGCAACGTTCAATATGAAGTTCAGAGTTTACACATTACGTATTTATATACAGCTCAACATTTACTGAAGCAATTTAGTTCAGTCAGAATCCTGATGTCACACTTTGTGATTCAAACTTTTTGATTATGAGCTCCTTAACACAAATGTGTGGAAAAAGTTTTGCTACAAAATGGCTGCTATGTGTCACACAGATGCATGCTATGTGTTTGCAGTATGAGGAGAGTCTCCCTCTTTTACTATAAAGCACTGTAAGAACATGAGGAAAGGCACTATATAAAGCACCTTTCCTTCCACAATGTTTTTTTTATTTTTTTTTATTTGTCCTTAAGTCTCAGAGGACATTAACTCAGCTAAGGATGTATCAATTTGCAAAAAGAATTCCTTTTGAATTTTAAAGAGCAGACTCTCGTGTGCTAGTTTATTTCTATTGCTCCCATACGTGATTTTAAAACTCTGTGAATCCTATTAATTTCAGTGTCCCATCACATAAAAGACATTTTAACAGCAGTCCACTCACAGTGTGGTACTGCGGTCCGAATTAGGTTTCAGTCTCTGGGTAATAGTTTTGACTGTGTTACTGCTATTCCTCCCCAGGATGGCCTTCATCTCATTTTCATCTTTGTCTGATAAGAAAAAAAAATCAATATGGTTCTATTGTTCCTTCACTCTGAAGTCAGCAAATCCCAAATCTGTTTAAGGAAATACATATGGGTCTGCTTTCGCTATAGGACCAGGATTCCCATGTACTGTATCACAGTTATTTCTGTATTTTATTACAGGAATAGAAAAGAAAAAGAAAGCACTGAAGTGAAATCCAAAGTTCAATCAACTGCCTGTATTGGTGTATTGGTATGTGTAAAAAAAAAAAAAGAACATCTAAAATGTAATAATCCTGAAGAAACTGTTTATTTCAACAGAAGAAGAAAAAATCTGTCAGTAAGACAAAAGTATTTTTTTGCCTGGTGAAGCTGATAGATGTAGAACATATTATTAATATTCTCTCTTATATGTCCTTTTTTTCCACTCGCCACATGAGAGAGAGAGTTGACATAAATCATCACTTCATTTCAAATATGACATTTCACCCGCCTCTGTCATTGATGCCTTCTTTGGATTATAGCGAAGCAAAATGTTCTCCTGACTGCGACTGCAGACAATTCTCAGAAAGAGACAGAGGAGAAATAATCCGTAGCAGGTGCACTGACTGGGTAGCTACAGTATTTTCAATGACAACTTCACCAGCATCAGCATTAGTCAATGCACGCACACCTAAATGGTAAATGGTTGGCATTTATATAGCGCCTTTATCCAAAGAGCTGTACAATTGATGCTTCTCATTCACCCATTCATACACACACTCACACACCGACGGCGATTGGCTGCCATGCAAGGCACCGACCAGCTCGTCAGGAGCATTTGGGGGTTAGGTGTCTTGCTCAGGGACACTTCGACACAGCCCAGGCGGGGGAGCGAACCGGCAACCCTCTGACTGCCAGACGACTGCTCTTACTGCCTGAGCCAATGAGACGACTGCTCTTACTGCCTGAGCCAATGAGATGACTGCTCTTACTGCCTGAGCCAATGAGACGACTGCTCTTACTGCCTGAGCCATGTCGCCCCCACCTTCATCGTTACTATTACAGTGCAACGAGCATAGCTATTTCAGCAAATCATCTTTGCTTAGTCTAAACCTAGGAATCCAATCTGGCAACTTATAAAATTACTATATGTACAGTGAGCAAAAAAGTCATTTTTGTTCTTTTTTGCCCGTCTCATTCCATTCCAGAGGAAAGGCAATTTCATATTTCCCTATATTTGAATTGTTCTTACATTGTGGAAACATTGTTCTGAAATGGTTCTAGCAAGGATGCCCATTGTACCCATTGGAACACTGTTGGCTCACCCCAATGGCTTACTTCATCAGTCTTGTCTACTTGGTCCTCAATTGACCCATAGCTCGATTGAGATCTGCCATATTTAAGGACATTCCAACCTTTTAAATGCTCTCGAAAGAGCTCTGAGCGAGGATCTAGGAGGCTCCCGGAGGATGCTTGAGCAAGGACCTTATCCTTTGCAGAAGTAATTTTCCAGAATGCATTAAGTATGCTTGACCTGTGGATTCACCTTTCCCCATCTGCCCAGTCTGTAATTGATCTGTCTTCAAGCTGACACTCGAGACCTTCCATTTGCCTCATATATGTTTCCTTGATTTCTCCATCCTCACTTTGTTTCCCCACGTCCTTTCATGAGTCCTCCGATGTGTGGAGCTATGAGCGAGGAAAGGACTCAAAGAATGGTTCCAAAGAGGTAAGTGATTGGAAAGAGCTTGGCTTTCAAGAACAATATTTATTTTGCCTCATCAGAGCACAGCTCTGATCTTTTGAAAAATATATTTCTGCCTGGCTGTGTCCGGTTCAGGTGGGGGTTGCACAGGGGGCTGGACATTAGTGTTGTGAAGCAGCTGAAATCAGTGGCCACTGCATTACAGTGCTCTCTGGCAATAACCACACCAGATTTCTGAGCATCTAAGCAATAAAAGAAAGAAGACAGGACATCAAATTCAATTTGCTCAATGTCAAAGGCACTCACTGACTACCATGTTCGTAAAGTTGAATAGCAACAAAATACATTGGGATATTCTGTACACAGTAATATACTCGCAAATGATACATTCCCTGGACATGCTAGATAGGTCACTGTTAGCCGGCAAACACTTGATTTGTGGCAAACAAACTGATAGATTGAGGATCAAGCTCTCCTACAACACACACTAAATAAAACACTGTTAGCGAAAAATTACCTTTTTAACATTTCACAGGTGAGCATTATCTGAATGATACAGATCCCAGTAAAAACAACAAAAGCCATTCTTTGAGTTTAACTTTCTTATTTATTTGCAAAGAAATAACAGAAAGAGAGAAAGCTTTCTGATTTGAATCAGACATAGTAAGACAGTTTTCAGTACTTTCTCCCAGAAGGGGGGGGGGGGGGGGGGGGCTTCACCAAAACAAAAAAGACATGAAGCTGGCCACTAACATTTAACAGTATTTTGTCTTCTGATTACCTCTTGTTGACCTTGCTGTAAGATCGGAATGTGCTAGCTACCCCCTTCTAGGAGAAGCGAAGCTAGCTACTCCCTTCTAGAAGCAGCGACATTAAGGTCAAAGGCTGTCTGTCTGCTGGGAGAGAGACAGAGAAATACTCCTAGTATGCACTTAATTTAGAAAGTGGTCTAATATAAGGATTAAAAATAAAAGTTATTTTAATTACGTGATTGTCTTTATGTTAACATAAGAATATCATGATTCACTTGCAAACAATGCATATTTTAGACATGCGGCTAGCTAGATAGCTAACTGTTATACAGAAAAGCTTGGTTTTGTGCAAAACAAAGATTAACTGTTAGCTTTGCTTGCAGGCTATGCTACCACAAGCAAAACATGCCAAAGCAATAGCTAGGCATAGCTAAGTTAAAAAGATAAAACGTTAGACAGATTTTGATATAACGTTACACATGAGAATATTGCAACAATAGCTAGCTAACTGTTAGGCACAAAAGGCTTGGTTTGAGCAAGACAAACATGTACTAAAACAAGTGCAAGCAATAGCATGACATAGTTAGATACATTAGATAAATTTTGATGTATACATAAGATTACAAGTCGAACATGCGTGCAAACTATACACTACACGTTTGGACCTGCAAGTAGCTTGCAAACTAGCAACATAGCCAGCAAAGGCTTGGGCTTGTATCACAAAGCACGATTATTGAGTTGGCTAGCTGGATACCTTCACTGAGTAAAACCTGTGTTCCCAAATGTGGAACTCATGGACTGAAAAAGGTGATACAGGTTTGTGTTCAACAGAGACTCGCTATCTATTATGTTAGATAGATAGCAAGAGAGACAGATAGACAAAGCTGGATATAAGTCAGCTAAATTATAAACATTTGAATTGTTGAATCATGTATTTACATTTTAAATTAGCAGTCAATTAGCAGTTATACATGTTTATTTATATCAATATTCAGAATCACTGAACCCATTTCGTAATTACTTCCAGAATGAAAAGCAAGCGGGGGGGGTGCATGAAGGTATCTTTTCATGAGCATGGCATTTATGATACCTTCAGAAGTGAAAAGGGGCATCGCAGTCTTATTATTATATTTCTGGCATTGTCATTGATTTTAGCCACCAGGAGAAAAATAAATTGATAATCCTCCACTATTTAAAAAAATAAATAAATTATAATCACATTGCAATATACATAATGTGAAATGAGGGACATTAAATGACTACTGATTGGCCCACTTATGGGAGCACCGTATGAGGAGCAAAGTGGACTGCTTTTATTCTATACAGGCATGTCACTTTTTCTACTCTTTTCTCTCTAATTATTTGCCCTGACCTGAATCACACACATTGCTAATCTACCAGTTTTCCTTTTATCATATAATTTTCTCTCCCCAGCTTTGATATTTCCAAGCTCAATATTGCAATCATTGCGCTTTTGATTGATGAAAAAAACACCACCTCAGTTGTGTATATCTGGATGACCAGGAAAAGTATCATTCAGTTGCTGTGACTTGCTATTGATTATGCATGCTGTTGGCCACATTATTCAATCACACCGGCAACAGCAGTGTTTAACTAAACAAATGTATTTATTTATTTATTTAATCATAGCTGATGAAAAACCTGATTATCTGTGACCTTTCCATTGCATACTGTCAATACACCTGCTTTTAACAACGACTTCACAAAACAAGTGTCCTTTTTTCTGCACAAAAAAGGGCAACAGCTCAGAAAATCTATTGATTTTTCTTATACCCAGAGTTGAATTTCAAAGTGTTTATCGTTACTTGGTGCTGTTGACTTTCCCTCCCTACAACAAATTGTGCACTGTCTAAATCGCCTATCAAAGGTCTCCCACCCCAAGAAACTTCACAGAAAACAGTCAATAGATTCTTATTATGCAGTGCTCCGGGGAATGCACTTGCGAATGGGTGAGAATTTCCTATGCTGCCAAACAGCTTGCCCCAATTCCATGTTTTGCCCCTGCAACTTCCTCCGATGAATCATTACCAGGTGCTCTAATCAAATTAATGGAGCTTATACCGCGGTCTTGGTAAATACTCGATTCTGATTGGAAGATAGGTGGTGATTATTTTTGTTTATACCATGGTTTCGGTTAATACTCAATCCTGATTGGATGCTAGGTGGTGATTCAATTTGTATAATCCTTCAACGTTTGGCAGGTAGTGCCGGTCAAGTCTAATCACCATTCTAAATGAATACGCTGCCTGCTGTTTGCCAAGGAGAGACCAAAAGCCAGCAGTGTGATGCAAGTTAAATGTTTTTCTTCTTTTTTTTTATTAACCACTACTGTGTCATGCAAATTAAGAAATGTCTTGTGAAGTACAGTAATGTTACATCGAGATAGGAGCTAATAGCCGTTGTTTCGGTAGATTGCTAACATTACTAGCTACTATGTCGCGTCTTGAAATGGTCGGTTTTAAATGAGCTATAATCCTGTCCTTTTCTGGCTATCACCAGCACAAAATAGAGAAGTTGGCTAATGTTGGCTAAATTGTGAGATATCTGGTTAATGTGTGGACCAAGGCAATTTTGGCTGTGAAATTGCAAACAGGCAGTTGTGACAGCATTGTAAAAAAAAGAAAATTGGGTGGACCTGGAATTATGAATAATAACCACCCGCCATATTTCAAGATACATGGGCTCTGGGGTGTCTCGGTGGCGCAGCCTGTAGAGCACTGACTGCATGCTCATTGCGAGCCGCGACGTCGGCGGTTCGAATCTGACCGTCCGACAATTTGTCGCATGTCTTTCCCTATCTCTCGCCCCCATTCTTCCTGTCTCTCTATACTATACTGTCCAATAAAGCTGAAAAAGGCCTAAAAAATATCTTAAAAAAAAAAAAAGATACATGGGATCTATTCATACATACATTTCACCACATGCAGTACCATGTAATTCCAATGGAGGGAAGAAAGGTGAAACTGATATAGGATTATATGCCATGCACTTTTAAATATGGCGGGGTGGTCTTTAATTTTTTTAAATATGAAAAATTCTGCAGGTCCTGGAGCATCTGTTAAAATAGACGAGTCATGAACACCAGTACGAACCAAGATATTTAAATAACAAAACAATGCACTCCCCCCTTCCAGTGAGTTTACAATATTTCCATTTTAATTTTAAAAATTAACTTTTGAATGCAATTCACTTATGATTATATATATATTGTTAATTTAAGCTATCTGCATGTTTCATGAAAAGAATTGTGATTTATTTGCGATCTGCAGCACACAAATATAAGTGTTGCACACTTTAAATAGTTTCAAATCATGTCACTGTCCAAATACTTACGGACCTCACTGTATGTATGGGCATGCTGAACCAAGGTATACCTTTGAGGGCGATCCAGTCTGATTAACATTCCACAGTCCAGTTCACTGTCTGTAAAATGTGTACTGTGGGGGTCTGTCTGGGACCTTCAGGTCTGTCTGGCTCCTTTTCCACATGAGATTAATGCTAGGCTTATTCTTCAATAAGTATAAAAAGCTTGACTTAATGAGAGAACAAATTAAACATGAAGGTAAAGGTTTGTGACTCTTGTTACAGCGATTTCTGGACAAAGTGTCACTGTGCTATTTGAATGCATTCATGGGAATATACAGACCTCCTTTGACTCATTTTCAGACATGCAATTTAAATTGCAGTGTCATCCTGTTAGTCACAAGGCTCATTATGTTCCTGCCTTTTTGTACATCAAATAAGTTTTAAAGCAAGGGAAAGTGTATTAGACATGTCACTCGTGGCAGTCCTCAGCAGATAATACAATGTTTTCATGAAGATGCCTTTTCTCCAAAATAGAACATTTTCCTTTCGGTAAGAATTTCACATTTGTTTGTACTTTGAAAGCCATGTAAATATAACACTGCTGCATTGCCAGCATTACCTTCATGTTATGCATTTATTTATCAATTGGGCATTCTTCAACATCCGCATAGCCTCAGGGTTGCTGGGGGACACAATGGGTAATTATGTGTTCATTGTTCATCGAAGAGGATTCTCTGCAAGGAACGAGCCCCGGATTGGGCGGGGTTAATATGCGCTGCCAGTCACACACTCACAAACCAATCAAAACCCTGTGCAATCTGCAGTACTGGTTCAAACGAGAGAACCTTGGATAGCATTTGACAGCTCCACCAATCAACATTTCCTTAAGATTGGATTCTCCAAGCGCGACTTTCAGTAAGAATGCTCTCAGTTCCTTCCTGAAACAGTTTTGTGTGGAAGGTCACATAATGAAGAATGGAATGACTAAAACTCTGTGCATACGTGGTGTAGGTCATAGCTTCTAATTTGAAAGAAAATATTACTGTCATACCCCACATTATCTAGGGCGGCCTGTAGCGTAATGGTTAAGGTAAATGACTGGGACACGCAAGGTCGGTGGTTCTAATCCCGGTGTAGCCATGATAAGATCTGCACAGCCGTTGGGCCCTTGAGCAAGGCCCTTAACCCTGCATTGCTCCAGGGGAGGATTGTCTCCTGCTCAGTCTAATCAACTGTACATTGCTCTGGATAAGAGCGTCTGCCAAATGCCAATAATGTAATGTAATGTAATGATCTGACCTCATTTGTTCCTGCACTGAGGGTGAATCTTCTGTATCCAGCCCTTAAAAAAGGGTGGGCTCCTTTCTCACTTCTAAGGCCCAGCACCCCCTTTGAGCACTTTTATGAGATTGGTGGTTGGCCCGGGAGCCAATGAGTGATGACCTTCTATGGCTTGGGGGTCAAACTTCACAATTGTCCCCACTGGGAGTCTGTCCATTAGGCTGTATGGATGCATGTTGACCCTACAATAGGGGCCAATCTGCATCCATATTGGCAGTAAATGATACATTTCCCAGTTTTACTGTTTTGGCAGCCTCAACACATTGCTGCCGGATTCACTCAGTAATATAAACCAGACAATGAGCCAACTATGCATGCCCTGAATTTCTTTTTTTATATTTACTCTTTTTCTATCCACCCCTTAATATGTTTTCGGAGACAGAAAGCATAACTGTTCACCAGAGAATGTCAGATTATGTCATCTAGCTCAAAGCTGTTACAAAGATTCTTCAATTCTGCATTGATTAATATACAGGCAGTGAGCATATTATTAGGTATTTATTAGACTTCTGTTTTTGTAGCCTATCCACTTAGAGTTGTGATGCATTGTGTGTTCATATATGCTGTTCTGCATACCACTGTTGTAAGGTGTTGTTATTTGCATTTCTGTCACCTTCCTGTCAGCTTTGACCAGTCTGGCCCTTCTCCACTGACCTCTCTCATGGTGTTTTTGCCCACAGAACTGCTGCTCACTGGATGTTTTTTGTTTTTCACACCATTCTTTGCAAACTCTAGAGACTGTGCGTGAAAATCCCAGGAGATCAGCAGTTTCTGAGATATTCAAACCACCCTGTCTGGCACCAACAAACATTCCACAGTCAAAGTCACTTAGCTCACATTTCTTTCCCAATCTCACCCTGTCTGGCACCAACAATCATTCCACAGTTAGAGTCACTTATATCACATTTATTTTCCAATCTCACCCTGTCTGGCACCAACAATCATCCCACAGTCAAAGTCACTCAGCTCACATTTCTTTCCCAATCTCGTGACCATGTCTTTATGTATGCTTTGTGCATTTAGTTGCTGCCACATGATTGGCTGATTAAATATTTGCATACAGGTCTACCTAAAGTGTGTGTGTATCTCCCCAGTTATACTAAACATATGGCATAATACAATTTCACCAATAAAACACAATTTGGGCACTTGAATCTTAATCGGAATATATGCATAAGAAACCATTTAGCCACTTAGCTGCTGCAGAGGATATCAACACAACATTGTGAAGCAAAACAAGTCTCTCTTACTGGATACCACACTTGCTTCCAATAAATCGTAACATAAGGGTTTGGAGTCCAGGCAAAAAAATACCAGGCAGGACTATTACCTGCAGGGGTGGATTTCTTTAATTTAGCCACTGACAGCGCAAATACAATGAGATGACAGCCCATTTACTTTGAATCATTCACTAGCAAAGGCTGAGGCTATCTATGACAAACCGTCACATTGCCTAGCTGCCATTATATTTCTACATGGCCATTATATTTGTATTGCTCCTGCTAAGCAAGAAGAAGTATCAATTTTATTTTAGCATGTGCATGGCCAGACTTGTTTTGAAGGGTAGATGCATGGCCATTGGGAAAAATATTATTTGCTAAAATTTATGGACAAAGTACTATTTTCCCAGTTCATGCTATAGCGTATATTCCTGATGCCAGCCAGAGACTGATGATGAAACAGAAGAAACCCAAAGGGGGTGTCTGTTTTACTCAGGATTGTTGATTAAAAAAAAATAACAAAACCATACGTTAGGGCAATAAACATACATTGGTATTTATACAAAGAAAGTTATGAAAGTTATGGGCGTAAGCTGTGAAGGGTATTACATGACCCAGGAGGCCAACGCAAGGGACTGCTCTCTGCTCTCCCCCCTGGCTAGAATTTAATTAAACACATCTCACAACTCCGCACAAAACCCATTGTTTGGCCCAGATTGTGTCCTTTAACGAGCAAATCTTTTACGCGGTCTCTTAAAAGAATAAAGACTTTAAAGTTAGCAAACACAGCAGACAACAAGCAGCCCGTCCCTTTGTCTGAACATGGGCGGCCGGCACAGCTTGAAGTGGCTTTATCCCATTGGTATTCCTATGCTGGGCTCTTATGTTTTTCACTTGGCTTTTTTCCCAGAGAGAGGAGTCTCCCCCTGTGTCCAGTCAGCCGCGATGTGGGGGAAAAACAATGTGCTAGATTTTAGCAGCAGTTGCCCGTGGACAGCTCCTTAGCCCTGCAGCTTGTACAGCTCTCTGTCTCCGTGTTGTACCGCTCCGGAGCAACACTCCCTCGGATTGTAGTTATGCAGAAATGCCAGCACCAAACATTCATATTTGTCCGTTATTTGTCATCTCATAGACTTGCTACATTTTTTGCCTTCCATTTTTTGCCTTTGTCCTGTATTTTCTTTCATGTGTTGCTGTCAGCATCGACTGCTGTTGACATGGAAGCAACAGTATCGCAATATTAGGAGTCTGCTACCAAGCTCTTAGGCTCAGGGGAAAGCAGATCATGTGTAATTGAGATGATCAGTCAACTGTTCTTTTTTAAGTTTGAAGAAATTAACAAAGCTCTCGGTCACCGAATATGCTTACAATAGCCATTTTTAATCATATCTCATACTGTCGACCCCTCTCCCCATGTTTCTTTCATGGCAAATGATTCTCGTATGTATACCTCAGTATGTCTGTCTGAAAAGAAGCTCATTATGTAGTATCCCAGAATACTTAATGAACAATGTCATTAGCGTGTGCCTCTGAAGTGTGTGTGCGTGTGCAGACACGCGTGTGCCGCCTCCAGATGCACGCCTGTATGCGCGCGGGCGTGCCTGTGCACTACCCACTTGCCCGTCTCATAACTTTGAGCCCCTCACTTCTGAAAGCAATTAGGCGCCGAGTGTAATTTGAAAGTAGACCCCTCAGAAAGAGTCCTAAATGAAGCAGCTCATTAAACGCGCTTCTTCGGGGATGTCTCCTGTGGTCTCTCCTTGAAGGATACTCCGGCTGAGGAGAGGCTTTCTGAGAATCTCAACAGAGTGTGCATCACCCAAACAATTCATTATTATAACTTTTTTTGTATTTTGTCTGTGTGTGCAAGGGTGTGTGTGGGTGTGCATGTGTATGTGTGTGTGTGTGTGTGTCAACAAAGAAATTAAAAACATGTAATGTGCAGTCATGCTTCCCAGCTTATCCAGGATACAAGCATGAGAGGAAACAAATGAAATTCATCATGCACAGGAAATTGAAATGTGTGATTGGAAAAAAGTGCTTAAAGGGCCTTTGATTCATAATGAAATACCTGGTTGAGCCATACTTGAATTTAAAAAAGAGGACAAAAGTGCACACATACTCATTTCAGAAATTAAAAATGCATGTAGGGTTTATTAATAAATGATTTGGTTATAATTGCATTAGACATTTAGGGCAATGTGATTGAACTTCTGATATCAGCTCACTGTGCATGCTCTTAAACTTGATCCAAACCTTTTCTTAAAACACTACCCCATTAAAATTGCGTATGGGTCTCATGTTCCATGACAGAATTCATCAGTGCTCACTCACATCCATAGTATGGTTTAATGGCATATGTAAACAAGACATCAATCAAAATGGCCTTACAGCACCATACAAACCTTTGGACTACAGTAGAGAATTACAGGGGTGCTCAATACATTGGCTCCAAAGACTATGGTGATAGATTCTTTGTCACATCAGTTAAAATTCAAATTCTTCCTATTTTCATCCCTCTTCCTTACAGCTGCTGTTGAGAACTTTGTTATATTAAGCATTTCAATTCATGATACAGACATGAGTGTGCACTCAGAATGGTGTGGTATGGCCACATAAATGTCCAATGTTATGTGATCGTAACACATAATATTGTTGCTATCATTTTATATGGGGCAAAACAGTCGTGGTGGTGACACAATAAATCTGGTCCATTTCTTCCAGGGAATTTTGCTTTCAATATCCAACAGCTAATGGTGTAAATCTAAAGCTGGGACTTTGTCCAACTATGATAGTGGTCTAATGATTTCACTTTTCTACCAATACAGGTTTCTATATAAGTTGGCTTATATTTTTTATGTGACAGCAGAAATGTTTGCCAAGGCATTTTACCGTATACAGGGAATTTCACTTTCAACATCAGATGGACAATGATGTTTTATATCTAAAGCTGGGATTTGTATACACCCTCAGTCAACCCTATATGAAGCAATTTCATCAATATACTGGTTGGAAGATCACTATGTACTGGTCATTGGAAAATTAGATCGCAAGGCGAAAAGAATGTGGGCACGTGATTTATATTTCATGATGTTGGCGGCCTGTAGCGTAGTGGCTAAGGTACATGCCTGGGACATGCAAGGTCAGTGGTTTGATCCCCGGTGTAGCCACAGTAAGATCCGCACAGCCATTGGGCCCTTGAGCAAGGCCCTTCACCCTGCATTTCTCCAGGGGGGATTGTCTTCTGCTTAGTCTTATCAACTGTTTTCTATTTGTCGGCATACACTCACAGAGCACTTTATTGGGAACACTATACTGGGCAGGGCCTCCCTTTTCCAAAAAACAGCCTCAATTATTCATGCCATGGATTCCACAAGATGTTGAACACATTCCTTTGAGATTCGGTTCCATGTTGACATGATTGCATCACATAATTTCTACAGATTTGTCAGCTGCACATTCATGCTGCGAATCTCCCGTTCTTCCACATCCCAAAGGTGTTCTTTTGGATTCAGATCCGGTGACTGGGAAGGCCACTGAACACTCATTGTCATGTTCATGAAACCAGTTTGAAATTACTTTCAAACACACCACACCTTTACATCACTGCCACCAGCCTGGACTGTTGACACAAGGCAGGTTGGGTCCATGGATTCATGCTGTTGGCGCCAAATTCTGACCTTACTATCTGTATGCCTCAGCAGAAATCAAGATTCCTCAGGCCAGGCTATGTTTTTCCAGTCGTCTCCTGGTTTGGTGAGCCTGTGCCCAGTACAGCCCAGTGTGGCAGCAGTGCCACATTTTTTTCCCCATTCTGTTGGGTGATGTGAACATTGACTGAAACTCCTGACCTGTATCTGCATATATTATGCATTGCACTGCTGCCACACAATTGGCTGATAAGGTAATTGCTTGAATAAGTAGTTCCTAATAAAGCGCTCAGTCAGTGTGTATTTATATACACTGTAAATATGTATGGATAGATAGAGTTTATCTTGATAGTATAAGTAGAACACAGTAGAAAAGTACCTTTTTTCTTCTAAACAGAATCACAGAGCACTTAATATTTAATTTCAGTAAAGCAGTGCACACTATAACAACATGGTTTCTCTCAGCCTCACTTGTTTTGCATTATTGGACAGGATGCTAGAGAATGGGATGACAGCAGTTATCCCAAAGGAGCTCATATAGTATAGTTGTAGAGTCCTGATGTCCCAGCGCAATTTTTTTTAGCCTATTTATGCACTGTTTATTTATTTATCCATTGACCACTCAGCAGTTTGCCAGCAGTCCCTGTTACCTGGGTCAGAGGGCTCACTGTCACCTCGTGCAGAGGACAGGAAGGAATGCCTCCGTCCATAATTACCAAATAATGGGTAATTAAGAAGGTCTGCTGAAAATTGCCTTGCATCCACACACCTGCAATTCATCCAATTAACTATCATTGTCTGTAGGAAAGCAAAGGGCAAAATGTGTACCAGAGAGCAGAGGAGGTTTTATACTGACCATGTGTCTTTTATGCACTTTTTGAAATTATGAAGTAGCCATTAATTGGGGAAAACGCCAGCCATTTAATTTGTCATTTCAAACCTCCTAACTGTAAGAAAGTGATGAGGACATGACTTTCAGCTTAAAGTATCATCACTTTAACACGACTCTTGAGCACACCAAGTGTCTCTACTTGTACTGCAAGCACTGGTAAAGAATCACAAACTTGAATAACTAATCGACAATCAACGTTCAATAGTTTCTTCATCCCAAGCCTCCATTCTTCTGAGATGTGAGCACATTACATCTACGTATTTGATACTCAGAGCCAGGCTCTGTTCCATGCCATGCACTCAACTGCCAATTCAGTGTCCTTCCTGAGCTCAACGCAAACGTGTGCTGAACTGTGCACTGTGTGACATAACACAAGCTCCATCCATTATACATCATTATACGTGACCTTACTGAACACTCGTATGCAGAGCTCAACACAAACGTGTCCATCCATTATACATCATTATACGTGACCTTACTGAACACTCGTATCCAGAGCGACTGTCAGTACACAACTCGTGCTTTTTTTACACCCACTGAAGTACTTTACTCAAGGGTCCCTTATGAAAGAAATCATGTTTTCAAAAACCACTTGTGAACACCCAACATGTGAGAGTACATTAGAATGATAAAAATAATCCATATAATCCCATAAACGATGAGAGTGGAAGGGTAATCCATGCTATTTCAGGTCACATCTGTTTTCACATTTAGTTCACATTTGGAAAAAGTCAGTCACGAGAAAATGTGGAATTTCACACCATTCCATGTGATGTGATTTCATATTTTGTTTTTTGCATGCGGAAATGTGGCATTTTAAAATAAATTCACATGTGTTTTTTCATAAGGGTTACACTGCCGCCTACGCCCATATTAGACGTTCATTTAACTTGTTATTTCTGTGTAAAACTATATTTCTTCTTTGCACATTATTTCGATGTAAATGGACATTGGGTCAACGATTATACTCGTCATTTTTATACTGTTCAGTTTAATATTTCCCTACAAATAAGTAATCCTCCTTTACAGTATGCAGTTACAAGTTCCATATTGTACTAAATGATGAACATGACTTCTCTTTGACTGCACCTAGAGTACAGTATGAATTGGCTGACGCAAGATCCATACTTTGCCATGTCTTAAAGATTTCTTATTTTCCGTAGCGTATGCAAGACATTTTGTAATCGGCTTAAGGAAGCTTAGGTAAAGAATTAGAATTTGACCCAAGTCTGTAACGGTTTTTTTTATTTACACTCTATTTCACACACTTTAAATTCAGTAAAGATTTGACCCACATATTTCCCAGTCTTCACACTGAACTATGCCTATTGGACCACTGTCCATTTAATGTTTCAGCCTGGTCAAAACTACTTTAGCACATGCAGTCAAACGGCAGAGTGATCTTTAGACTCGATCATTGCCATCACTGTATCGGGGAATGCGTTTCTGCACAATAGTGCCTCCTGGGGAAACCTGGCCGTTTGGCAATCAGAACCCGTAGGCTTTAAGCCCACGGTAAACTTTATACATTCTTATACTTTCCCGTCAAAGGATGTTTGCGCCTGAAGCTAAAATGATGCAATAAAGAGGCAAACTGCACAGTGGCAGCCTTGCAGGCACTGTTGTGCATAACACAGTCTCTCCCCTTTGTGTTTACTGCCACTGCCTCCTCCGTGTCCCACGCTTGCCATCTCTCAAGGAGGACATCTCGCCAATTACTCTGCAAATATCTTGATTGAATAATAGGGCTTTTAATTGACCTGTCTTTCACAATTATGTTTAAGCCGTAACCTTTAATTAAGTGGCTGCCACTTACGTTTTTTGTTCCATTTGACGAAAGCAATTACTGTCACCTTGAGAAGTGAAAGAAAAAATTAATCCTTTTGGTTTTTGCCAAATCCCAGTCTTTTGAGAGGTCATTAATAGCCTTTTTATCCTAAATTGATTATGACAGTGTTTATTTTGAAAGAAATAAAAAGTCTGCTGAAGTGGAGATATAGAGGAATACACAGTCCTCCTGAGATCATTCTGTGCTCAAGGTTAAGTTGTTTCTGACATTGAAAATTACTCCGCAGGGCCTGTTAAGGTGTATATGTGCTGGTACATTACATGACTTATGCATTATATGCAGCCTCCATGACATTTGTCTTTACACAACTGAACTTACATTTATTTTTTAATGCTATCCATTAACACAACTGGACATGCAGTGGGGGTATGGAAGCAGGTACTTTGCTCTTGGCTACAATGTTAGCATCCCGCTAGGGAACTGAACCTGCAGCCTACTGGTTGCTAACCCACCAGATCCTTACTTATAGTACCATTACGGTGCAGTCATGTAAAGTCTGAATTATTTATTCTGCTCTGACAGGTCAGAGGAGGCGTCTGTGAGAATGCATCCTCAGGGTACATTTTCTGCTTGTGTTGCAGCCGAGCGTCTGTGTGTCCAGAGGAGGGGTGTGTGTGCATGTGTATGTGTGTGTGCTGTGTTGTGTGTGTGTCTGTGTGATGAGACAGGGAGAGAGAGAGGAACTGAGTGTGTGTGTGTGTGTGTGTGTGTGTGTATACGCATGTGTATTGAGACAGGTAGAGAGAGAGAGGAACTGAGTGTGTGTGTGTGTGTGTGTGTGTGTGTGTGTGTGTGTGTCTGAGTGCTTTCACGCGTGTGTGTGTGTGTGTGTGGTGTGTGTGTGTATTTGTGCGTGTGTGCATATGTGTGTGTGTATGTGGTATGTGTGTGTGTGTGGTGTGTGTTTCTCTGTGTGCATATGTGTGAGTGCATGTGTGATGCAACAGGGAGAGAGAGAGGAAGTTAGTGTGTGTGTGTGTGGTGTGTGTGCCTGAGTGCTTTCACGCATGTGTGTGTGTGTGGTGTGTGTGTGCTGTGTTCTGTATGTGTGTGTGTGTGTGTGTGTGTGTGCATATATGTGTGTGTATGTGGTATGTGTGTGTGTGTGGTGTGTGTGTTTGTGTGTGTGCATATGTGTGCGTGTGTGTGTGGTGTGTGTGTGTGTGTGCATGTGTGATGCGACAGGGAGAGAGAGAGGAAGTGAGTGTGTGTGTGTGTGTTGTGTGTGCCTGAGTGCTTTCGTGTGTGTGTGTGTGTACGTTTGTAAAAGTAGCCCCTGCAGAACACCCCACACGCTACTGAGGGTGCCCCCCGTCTCTGACGACCTATGTGTCGTTTAAAGCAGCGGTAATGACCGGGGACGGGGTCAATTCAATTTCAATTCTGCTAATTCAGCAAATGAATTTAAATTCAATTCAATAATTGAAAAATCCCCGTAGAACATTATTGCCAATTTTGAATTCATTAATTGAATTTCATGCTTCACCTGAGGCGAAGGTCTTTCGTTCTCTCGTTCTCACACCTCTTCCCGCATCAGCAACCTGCTGGCGTCTCTCTCTCTCTCTCTCATCCAGATGCCGCTCCTTTATGAACATGACAAACGACACAAGATTACTCGTGCTGTACTGTTAGGCAAGGCAAACAGCCTTCAGGTGTCAATCACAGTCAATTATTTGGCTCTCAGAAGGCACGGACTTCAGTCACAAACTCCCAGGGTGGGGGCCTGCATTCCTTTGCCCTGCCGGTGACATGGCGTTTATTTTCTATAAATTAAACAACAAAAAAACCCCATCTAATTAGCATTCTGGGGCTGTGACCCAGCACTAGCGGACCGTTCTGTAGTAAAATTGGGACTGTGCTTTCGTGTTGTTTTCCAACAGCCGCCTACCCCGTGTGGAATCTCAATGGCGACAAGGTGACCCTCCGCGGGGGTGATTTCTCTGCCACGTTATTGAAAGTGGCAACGCTTCCCCGCCATCGCCGTAAACTTATTGACAGGCCCGGTCCTTTACAAACAAGAAGGAGGAAAAATGTGCGGAAGTCACTGGCTGCGCTCTAATGTGGGATGACAGCGTTGGCAATTCGCCTTTTACCCGGCCTAATGGCCTTATCCCTCTCCCTGTGTGTTCTGCTGCGGGCCCCGGCCAAACTATTTATGTGTCACTCATGGGCCCCACCCGCCTTTGCGTTCACGCCTCCCTGATTTAAATTGGCAAGAGATTTCAGCCGTTACAATATAATGACTGATAATTATCTCCAACTTCAATGACTTTTTTTTTTTTTTTTTCCTAACTGAGACGGTCTATGCATCAATCTTTGCCTTCCTCTTGAAGGAAGTATTATATAACAGCCTCTTTCTCGAAACTCTCCGATCACATGGAACTGAGGTACCCAAACGTTCACACTGAGGCCCAATGTGCTTAGGCATTTTTGGTGTCAGAGGCCCCATTAACACACAGCCAAATATATAATCAGTATTTGGTATTAACATTTTTAAACAGCTACGGTTACTGTAACTAGTCAGCGTTTAATTGGAATTGTGTGAGTGTTAATCTGAGGTGAAAATAAGGGGGAAATCTCTCCACTGGATGTTGTGTTCATGTGCTGCCTGCGCATCGTACTAGGCCATGGCTTACAGCAGAGTCTATCGGTGTCTGGCATTGTGCAGGAGGAATATACTCGTCTTCATGAGCTATTAACCAATGTATACATGGGCGATAAAAGTGCAAAACACTGTCATGGAATATATAGGGCAGTAGAATATCCAATAAAATGCTTGAATCTGCTAAGTCATTTCTATATACAATAGATACCTGGACACTGCCCATTAAGGTATCCTGGGTGAAAATATGTACTTTGGTCTCTTGGTTGTTTATAACAACCCAAAAACTGTTCCAAGCTAGTGGTCAGAATCTGGCAGACGTTGGCAGGAAAACCTGCTCACCATCTTCAGTGTATATCAATCTGTCTAATTGCATGTCTAGTACAAATGTTTCTTCTGGAAAAAAAATAAGCCTACTGTTTGTTTCAGTCTTTATCTGTGCTCACCTGTGGTTAATCAGTGCACATACCGTGACAGAGAGATAGGCAGACTGTTTATACGGCTCTAATGTAGGGAATTATCAGTGTGTCTATCCTGCATAAGTACATTTACCTCTGTTTCTCTAATGCGCAGCTCCTCCATCAGGATTGAAGTGGATATTTTTCTCGTGAAACGCTCCTCCTGTCATGAGAAATACCACTCCGACTCGCTGTTCAGCCAACCTTTTCTCTATCTGCGGGTCAAAGTTACAGCGATTCACTTTTTTATGTCACAACCGGAAAAAAATGAAATACATCAAGTTCAAATTTATTAGAAAAAAAAGAGTCTAGAATGGAATGCTCATACAGGGTGGAGGCCGGGCAGGATGTCTTATGTGCTGCGCTGGAACTTTAACAAAGTTCTCGCCATTTTTTACAATCTCTGTTGTGACATGGGGCGTAAAAGCCCAGGTGCATTTCACAAGGGCTGTGTCCCCTTGGCGAGCGAGATTTAGTCACTTGGCACTGCTTTCTGCACGGAGAGGCCGCAGCTAAGAACTGCTTCCGTTCAGCAGGTTTCATGGATGTCACGGCTCATAACCACACGAGAAACCTCATATATCTCGCGTGATACAGAAGTATCAATCTTCTTTGCCAACATTTTTCAATTTACAAGTCCATTTCAATGTTTATTATTTTATTGTTGGTCCTCTTTTCTTATGTGTGCTAATGTAATGGAATAAACTGTTTGCTGACACAACAAAGTCTTCGCTACTGCACAAAACACAGTTGGCAGGAAAGGTTTATTGGGGATGCTTGGGAGGGTTCAGATCAAATTGTGCTACATTCCAGACTGTGTGTGCCATGGTTACTGTAGCATTGGCATCACAGTTACTGTAGTATTGGCATCCAAATAGATTTTTAAAAGTGTTTGATGACTTTTGGACTTTTTGTTTTTGACTCAGCATTTCGAGGAAAAAAGCGCGTTTACCCAGAACTACTCTTGATAAACATTTACTGGTACAGTAGGTGACAACAAAGTCCATCCATCCATCCATTATCTGAACCCGCTTA
>NC_083765.1:10165152-10180152 GCF_963514075.1 Conger conger
TTATTAGTAGTAGTAGTAGCAGTAGTAGTAGTAGAAGTAGTAGTAATAGTAGCAGTAGTAGTAGTAGTAGCAGTAGTAGTAGTAGTAGTAGAAGTAGTAGTAATAGTAGCAGTAGTAGCAGTAGTAGTAGTAGTAGTAGCAGCAGTAGTAGTAGTAGTAGTAGTAGTAGTAGTAGTAGTAGTAGTAGTAGTAGTAGTTGCAGCAGCGTTAAGCTGGGAATACAGCCAATAATCATCTGACAACAGAATCAGGGAAAACAATTGGGATCCCAGAATCCCAGAATTGGGAGTCCTCCAAGCCAATAAGCATGCAGTAGAGTTTAGACATGGGGCCATGAGCCATGGGGCCAGTGAAGACTACAACACAAGGCTGGTACTAGTTGGGCCAATACTCATTGTAGCCAGCCACTTACAAGCCACTTTGATCTAGGCACAAATGCTATAGTTATTTCCCAAAATAAGACTATTACTTAGGCTGGTGGTTTGTATTTGCAAACTTTTACTACCAAACTAAAGGTAGGGACATCTACAGAAGAGCATAGAGATTTGCAAACTGCATGTAAAACTGTATATTATATGATTACATTACATTATATCCCTTGGTAAATGACTGTCTTGACCCAATGGAATATTTCTGTATTCCCTGCATTATGTTTAGTAGACTGTTATTTTGGTTCCACAGTGCTTGGCAATGATTGCCTTTTGTTTTTTTCATTACCCATATTATCTGCCTCGCCCCACCCCCTGCCATTAGCATGAAAGTGACTCAATATGTGAAATAATTAGGTATTGCAGTATTCACTTATTATGTATGTCCCATAAGACCCATGATCGTCAACTTAGAAGCAATAGACACAACCAAACTGTTAAAATGGGAGCATTTGTGGCATCTTCAAAGTAATAAATCTGCTGTTTGAAGCCTAAATCCTAGTGACAGGAGATTGAACTGGTGCTGTTCCTCTTCCTAAATCCGTGCCTCTAAAGCGGGTCTGCGGTGGGCAGTGGCAGGGGTCTGTTTTCTGAAAGGCTTGTTTCCTATCAGTCTTTTGAAATCCACGGCCCGCTCAGGCCAAGCCCCTGGGGAAGGGCGGCGGGAAGTGAAAGTCTTTGTAAGAGACTTTTATCAACCGCCTTTTTTTTTGTAGTGAATCCGAATTTTCATTCACCACATTAAAGGGAGAGCAAAAACATATTAAATAAGAAAGATGGAGTTAATGGAGGAAATAATGGAAGAATCAGCTGGAGGTGCCTGTGAAAGGAGGCTGGCTGTAATAGCCCGGGACTAGGCAGAGCGAGGGCTTTGTTGTGTTTTATTGGTGTGTTGAGGGCATCAATGGGGAACGGCACTTAGGGCACTAAGCTCCTGAATCCTCAGTCTGGCTCGACACCATGGAGGGGGGGGGGGGTGGTGGGGGGGGGGGGGGTGAGTCTGAATCCTCAGTCTGGCTTGACATCATGGAGGGGGGGGTGAGTCTGAATCCTCAGTCTGGCTTGACATCATGGAGGGGGGGGTGAGTCTGAATCCTCAGTCTGGCTTGACATCATGGAGGGGGGGGTGAGTCTGAATCCTCAGTCTGGCTTGACACCATGAAGGGGGGGGGGTGATTCTGAATCCAACGCCTGGCTTGACACCATGGGGGGGGGGGGGGTGAGTCTGAATCCTCAGTCTGGTTTGACATCATGGAGCGGGGGGGGGTGAGTCTGGATCTTCAGTTTGGCTTGACACCATGGAGGGGGGGTTGAGTCTGAATCTTCAGTCTGGCTTGACACCATGGGGGGGGGGGGGGGGTGAGTCTGGTGGCGCTGTGCATGAGGCTGATGGGCTGAAGACGTCCCTCCCTCCGCTCTTCTCCAGCTCGTGTCCTAGCAATACACGTGCGTGCCGCACGTCACAAGTGATGGCACAGATACGTAATGCCACACATTACATGACATAGGAAGTTCATCAAGTTCTGTCAAAGTCTTGGACTGTCATTTGTAGTGAATAAATCAAATGAATCGCCTTCAAACAAGCTATCTGGTACTCATTCCATTGTCCATTCCATTCAATACTTACTGGTTCAATGCTCACGTTCTTTACTGTAAAAGCATTACAGTTATATAAAACAAGCATAAAGTACATGGGCTAGCCCTACATAAGGCTTCTGATGTTGTTGAAGCTTTGTTGTGATCAAATGCATTTAAAAGATTTATATAACTATGCAGTTTGCCAAATATCAGCATTGTGTTTGGCATCTCTGGTGAATAGAACATTCTGGGTCTTTTGATCTTGCTTTTCGTTGCGTTCTCTGTGGGATTTATATCCCATGTATGTATCAGATTTCCTTCAACCTATGCATAGATGATGGGATGTAGGTGCCTTTTAAAACTCACCCTACTTTACGTTATACTTTATAATTGCCTATTTTATGTGAGCGAAACGTGATGAAAGTGTTCATGCATTATTTGCTGTTGGGGAGGCTTATTGCAGGGTTGTGGTGATACTGTAGCAGATCATCTGGGTCCTGAAGAAGAGATACTGGTAAGACAATGCAAGGAGAACTTAAATGAATCCTGTAGTCATTGCACATATCAGTTTACATATGAAATTTACTGGAAATCCAGCTTAAGGTACAATGCATTGGCAGTTGCATGATGGCAATGCTAAACATAGGTTTTTAACATTTTTTTAAATATAATTTGCCTTACATCCCTTGTACAATATCATAATCACTTTAGACAAGAAAGTGAAGACACAGGACATACCAGCTGTGCATGTGGAATGAAATATAAAACATATGTAGCTGTGGAGTTTGTGTAATTCTGCAGATGGAATATTCCTCCCTCCCTTTCTCTCAGCACGTTCAGAGTCCAACCCTAACCCTGCATACTGTGTAACCGAACTTAGCCCTAAGCCTTTATGTATTTACACAAGACATCTAATTGTAATGTTGTGTTGTAGTCATACAGTATTCATGTACTGTTACATTATAGTTATACATTTAACTGCAGTGTAGTAATATAGACACATGACCACTTAATAAATGTATCCATAAGCTATGCACGTATTAATCCTCCAATTTTGGTTATGCTTCAAATGTTTTATAAATGTATGAAATGATAAATAATCACCTCTTCCCAAGAATATTTTAAAAAGTACTTTATGTTCCGTGTTTCATCTCATAGAGTGACATAATGGAAGGGGATTACATTCTCACAATAGTTAATAAACATCTTGCACTACCAATATCAAGATCTAGAAATGACCCTTTAATGATGTGCCGTCAAAAAGCACCTAGATATAATTACATTTTGAGATCTCAGTGATATTTTGTTCATTATCTCTTCCTTCAAGCTTCCGGAACTCATTTCATTAAACAATGGAAATAAAAGAATTTCTCGCACTGGCTTACTCTCACAAAGGCATGAGAATAATGCTCATAGCTCGGCAGAAAATAATTCAAAGAATGAACATTTCATAACATCTGAGATATGGGTACAAACCGCAATTTTTCCAAACTGATGTGAAAACCAACAAAAGGATATGCGATTTTCTGATAACAGCCATTCTGTTAATTAGTTTTTCTTTCATAACAGGCGGCATTATAAGTTTGTCAAACTTTTATTTTATATTATTTTTTTGTGGATGTGTGGCCACATTGTGTGAGTTGACACAAATAAACATGATTAGTGCTCCAGCCAAATACAAAGTAACTTCAAAACAATAGGACAGTATTTAGGTCATATTTAATTACCTCAATTCTCCTGAGTTCAAACATGTGCATTATTATGCATACACCTTTGCTTCTCTACAAGGTGCTGAACTTATTAATTTCAGTTCTTCTGCGTTATGTTCATTAATTATGCTTTCTCTTTCATAAGTCTTAATTATACTACATGAAGCAGATAATCAGAGGCAGAGGGAGACACGTTAGCACATTTCAGTAATGCACAGATAAGGGCAAGTACTCACATTGTATTCATGCGAACACAAGTATAGGCTTGTGATTAGGAGGACGTTTCTGGAAGCAGCCCTTGTGGACAATAAAGAAGCAATTTAATGATGCATATGTTCAAGTATGACCTTTATGTCAAAACAGTTCTACTCATGGATATAATTCTCTGCATCATGCAGTTATTTACATCCAAAATTTACATCTTTGCACTCATAAAATGTATCCCCTCCAACTGGGTCATGGAACATTTTACATTTATGCTGTAGTTTTCCTTTTATTTGAAAACTGGCAGCTCTATTAAATGATCTAATGTGGGCTTTTAGCTGAGCATAGCCGGTGAGCAGAATCTGGGAGAGCCGGGAACACAGATTCCTCTTGGTTGAGAATGTCATCATTCACAGGCCGGGGGTAGATGGGTAATGGGATGGGGCGTAATGTAAGCATTCACAGGTCGAGGGTAGATGGGTAATGGGATGGGGCGTAATGTAAGCATTCACAGGCTGGGGGTAGGTGGGTAGATGTAATGTAAGCATTCACAGGCCGGGGGGAGGTGGGGAGTTGTAATGGAAGCATTCACAGGCTGGGGGTAGGTGGGGAGTTGTAATGTAAGCATTCACAGGCCGAGGGTAGATGGGTAGATGTAATGTAAGCATTCACAGGCTGGGGGTAGGTGGGTAGATGTAATGTAAGCATTCACAGGCCGAGGGTAGATGGGTAGATGTAATGTAAGCATTCACAGGCCGGGGGGAGGTGGGGAGTTGTAATGTAAGCATTCACAGGCTGGGGGTAGGTGGGGAGTTGTAATGTAAGCATTCACAGGCCGAGGGTAGATGGGTAGATGTAATGTAAGCATTCACAGGCTGGGGGTAGGTGGGTAGATGTAATGTAAGCATTCACAGGCCGGGGGGAGGTGGGGAGGTGTAATGTAAGCATTCACAGGCTGGGGGAAGGTGGGTAGATGTAATGTACGCATTTGCAGGTTGCAGGGATGCTGCACAGCTCTCTGTCCACACAACATCCGGGCTCACAGGTCTCCGGCGTTCCCGGGGGGAACCGCCGCACAGATGGACTCCATCCGTGTTTCCACGGCCAGATCGGGCTGTTCGCAATTCCCACACGCCCTCAGACGACAGCAGGTACAAGGAAAAGGGGAAAACTGTGTGAAGGCACGGGAGCGTTGCAGCCGCACCGTTTAAAAAAATGCTTTTTCCAAAAATATAAATGATGATGTTTTCCTGTCTTTGCAGGATTGCAGGAATGCATTTGCAGTCAGTGAAGAGATGTAAAACTTATTAGCACCAGAGAGGGGATAGACATGCGGGGTATTGTTGAGCTCTGTTGAATGAGGGGACGCAGTTTGCGGATACAGAAACCATTGCCAGGCCATGTGGCTTTTATTATTTTGGACTGTTTATGTTTATGTGCTGTTTCATATGATAAGTGCCTTTATATATAAGTGCCTTTATAATTTCTCCCTTTTATCTTCGCTCGCTCGGTGACAGGAGCACCAGTGTTCTTGCCGCATGTTAAACCTAAAGTGCTTTTTTTATAAATCCCATTGAACTTACGGCTCTGTTTTGCATGCGCAATAGAGAGTTCCTCTCAACAAATTGTAAAAGGCTCTTAACCAGATTGGCTGGACAAAAGTGGAGCGCTTCATTTGCACATGGAAGCAGCGCGGGATGAGGCCCGATTTTCATTCGTTTTCCCACACGCTGGCCAGCGGGCCCCGGGGAGGCCCTCCTCATCCCGGTCCTCGCGTCCGCCCGCTCGCCTTCTCCCTCGCCCAGCGAGCCCGCCGTGTCCCCTGACCTGGGGCTCACGCCCGCGCTAATGTAGCGTCTCTTTGTCTTTGATCGAGGGATCGAATTTATGTCAGGGAATTTTGATTAATGCGACGTAAACTCCCAAGGACTGCTGCCGCGGGGGATTTTCCACGCAGTGTGGAGCGTTAAGCCAGCCGGAATATCCTCCTCAATCAGCCATAAGGTTTGCCGGTTTTTTTATCGCCTTGATTGGTGACTTTAAAAAGCTTTTTCCACCTTAGATTTTGGTTAAGAATGCACACGGATAGGAAATCTGCAATGCTTTGTCATGCTTGTGATTGTTTTCCATTTTTTTCAGCGGTCTCTCGCCAGTCTTAGGTAGAGACCCATTGTCAGAAAGCTTAATTTTAATATGCTGTTGCTGTCAAATAAAATATGGGATCTATATTTCACTTGGTGCCCAGTGTGATCATCACATCTCCATAGACAATTTGACCTTCATAGGCAATTTGACACAAGACATTACATTTTATTTTCAGTTGTACTTTGTCCTCTTGCAGCCTTCCCTTAAAAAGTCTTAAACGCGGGTGCCTAACGTGACCTTGGTAAAAAGAGCCGGACTCTGACTGGCGGTTTGTCACTGACGGCCGCAGAGCAGGGTTATAAAACAGCTCAGACGTGTGGGGACAGGCTGTCAGCGCTGAAATGTCGTTGCGGGATGGTAAGCCTGGAAACTTGGCCGGGTATCGTGAGGGCCGTAGCCAGAGGATACGGAGCTGGGGCACAGAACCAGGCCTGGCCCCAGGACCTGTCCCCCTGTCCCCTCCTGCCCCCGTCCTCTCCCTTCCCAGCTCATGAAACTGAGAGAAGCCTACATCCAGTCGAAGTTTGTCCACAAAAATTCCACAGATACTCTTTTATTTCTTATTTAAGTCTTTTTTTTTCTTCTTTTTTTTTCGGTGGGTTCAGTGTTCATTCATATTAACTAAGCAAACTGTATCTGGGTTGGGGTAAAAAAAAAGAGAAAAGTAAAACACATTTGCATGTAATTGTAAGTGGCGATGAGTCTCAGCGAGACCGTGATGCCTTCCCCAGGAGCCTCTCACAGCGCCTGGCTCAGCGTCTCACTTTCAATGGCAGCTCATGGCCAGGTGCCCTGGGCTTGCTTAGCAGCATATGGCACCCAGGAATACTGGCTGCACCGGTCCACGCCGGAGCTGTGGAGGGTTTGGCAGGGAGCGACGGTGCTCTGCTGCAGCCTGGGGGGATGCTGAAGCCGCCTCCCTGCGCTGAGGACACGGGCGGCGCCATAGCTCCGTTGATCAATAGCGATCTGTCCGTCAACGTGGCGGCCGTCTCTGCTATAACTCGTGCGGTCCCCGCTTTGTATTGCCAGCGCGGCGCTGGGCAAATACCACGCACGGCCGCTGAGCCCCTGATCTTTCCGTCTTTGTGGTCTGAGGCAGGCGAGAGCTTTCAATCATTTCCCATCCAGAGACTCTACCCGGGCGCCAAGACATCCGGGGCAGTCCCGTCATATGTTAAAAAGGGTTATATTTACACAGAAAATGTTTTAAAAAGATGAGGTGCCAGGGTGGACGGCCAGGGCTTTGAGATTACGATTGTGGACCAGGGGGAGGGGTGGGAGTGATTGTGATTGTGGACCAGGGGGTGGGAGTGATTGTGATTGTGGACCAGGGGGTGGGGTGGGAGTGATTGTGATTGTGGACCAGGGGGTGGGAGTGATTGTGATTGTGGACCAGGGGGTGGGAGTGATTGTGATTGTGGACCAGGGGGTGGGAGTGATTGTGATTGTGGACCAGGGGGTGGGAGTGATTGTGATTGTGGACCAGGGGGTGGGGTGGGATTCTATCATGTGACAGTCAGCCAGGGCCCTCCTACAGTACCTGGACCCCCTGCTGAAAACACAAGGTTTGAGTGCCCAGAACTGGAGAAGCAATGCTGACCGTTTTAAGACTGATGCATTTGTCACTGGGCCACACCCTAAAACACCATTTATTTGCCATAAGCCCCATGGCATATCTCCAAAGGAAGCTCATTGTTTAAAGGAACAGAGTCCACATCATACTAGCAATAGAAATAGATAGACGGTGTGTGAGGCATAAGCCAGTTGTTCTGAAAACTGAGAACACAGTACATTATATGAATGTGTGACACCTAGCCTTCCTGGGTCATTATTCAGAGCAGTGAGAAGGTGTGGGCTGGAGGTGATATAAGAAATGCCAGAGAGCAATGAAAATATGGTTACTGCAGCCTGGATCATAAACTACACAACGCTTTCATGAGCATCTTTGAACATACACCATAACCATTTAAAACCATGCATGACATTTTATGGGAATGGACTCTTTAAAGTACATATTCAGACATGTTACATCGTGTGGTAATACCTTCACATAACCATGGCAACAGTGGTCCAGCGTTTTCCACCAGAATCTAAATAAACCACCTGGGAAATTGAAGATACATTTTCTTATATATTAATCCTATATATATATATATATATATATATATATATATATATATATTATTATTTTTTATAAATTTATAAAAAATGCAGTCAGCACAGAAATGGCTTGTATGCAGAGGAATGTTAAGAATATGTTCTATGTTCAAAAATATGCTTTATTGTTTAAAACAGGAGTGTGCAATCTGCACGCTCCTGTTTTTTTTAAGTAAGTAGGTTGATTCCATGCGAGCGTCTCTCCAGCACTGATCCCAGTGGATCTCCAAACTCCTGACTGCAGCTGCGCTCTCCCCCTGCTCTAATTCCACTCCTCTCTCTTGCTCAAGTGGCTTTTTTATCAAATAGATAGACTCCCTCACCAATGAAATTGTATCTCAAAATGCACTGGAAGTTAATGGTCCATTTCAAAGCATTTTCACAGCAAAGGCAAGCCTTATTGAACGCCCTTAATTCACGTCAGATAGTCGAGCGTTTGACCCGATCCCTTCGGCTGTCTCCGCCGGCTGTGGGGACTAGTGCTAGACCTCTTTTGTATGACAGGTAATGAATTCAGAAAGAAATGAAAACACAGAAATGCATTAGGTACATAAAACTTCATTTTTGAAAAGAAATTAGACACTTATCCCTTTGATGTGACCTTGAGCATTTTTGTAAAATATCATACTGTATCCCGTTGATTAGCCAGAAACAAATAGACAGACATACAAGAAAAATGAAGGCACAGGCATATATACTCAGTGATCACTTTATTAGGTAGACCTGGATACCAGCTTGATAATGCAAATATTTAATCAGCCAATCATGTGGCAGCAAGGAAATGCATAAAAAGAGTCAAGAGGTTCAGCTGTTTTTCAGACCAAATGTCAGAATGGAGAAGAAATGTGAACTAAGTGTCTTTGACCATGGAATGATTATTAGTGCCAGACAGGGTGGTTTGAGTTTCTCAGAAACGGCTGATCTCCTGTGATTTAGACTAACTCTAGAGTTCTGCAAAGGTCAAAGGTGACAGTAACACAAATACCCATGCATTACAACAGTGGTATGCGGGAGAGCATCTCTCAAAATAAGTCTAATAAATACCTAATAAAGTGCACACTGAGTGTGTATACCAAGCCATATTCAAAATGCTCAGGGTGAGGATGATTACCCATCATGCAACAGAGAAGAACAGGCCTACAAATGGATTCACAAGCTCCCAGACCAGTACACAATTAAATCCCCCTCCCTACTGGTTTGGATTTAAACACAAAGTTTTTTCAAAAGTATAAAATCCACAGTCTTTTATTCTGCCATTAGCAAGGTTGGGCCATGGTTTATGTTCATTTGGGGTCACCTGCCGTTGGGTGGTAGTGCAAGGTAGCATTTAGGGAGCTGGACTTGTTCTGTAACTTATAATATTCCTGGTGTGAATTCCAAATGGGGAACCCTAGGCAATATATTCAGTTTAAATTACTTGGGTAAATATCCACCAGTATACACGGATGATGCATAAGCCCAGCAAGTTCTAAAGAGATAAATAAAGCAATAACATTTCTTATATGTCTATTGTGAGGAATACCTCAGGCAACAGGTCACTGTTAAAATAAAAATCATATTAAATTTTAAATGAAATATTTTGCACTCTGCTCTAGCCAGTGCAAAATGTATGTGTTTTCAAACATACTTCAGGAATGCATTTGAAATACAGCATATGTAGTTTTGAAAACTTTAAATAGGGCACACATTTGAAAAAAAAGGTTTTGGAAACTGTTTGAGAATACACTTTTTTACACCTTTGACAGGGTATAATACGTTCCAACTCGAGCCATTGGGATTCAGATGTTTGAAATAACTGAGTCCATTCCAGCTGATAAAGATTGACAAACAGACCTTTTCCAAATGCATTTCCCATATGTATGTTCATATAAGAGTTAGCAAGCTTTCCCCCGGGTTTACACACCAGGGTTTTGATTTTAGATTTTAGAGAGTTTTAAAGGGAGCATTTGCTGTGTGAAAGCTACATGCGACAAAAAATGTTATATTCTGTGGAGCACAGTGTGGGACCCAGGTCTCCCTCCACACACTGTGGATCCACACAGACTGGAGACCATAACAGGCAGGTGGAAGGCCAAGCAACACAAACATCAGGGCGCGGGACTCTCTAGCAAGTGAGATGACTTTTGCGATTGGCCATCTGTTTGAAAAAGCCAAAAGCCAACATATGTCATGGGCTTAAGAGAAGGCCAGGATAAGGCTTGCTTCCACAAACTGACTGAGTCACCCTGGCCAGCCACACTACCATAGAGTGTGACTGCCTGGATTAATGAGACACAGTCAATGGTTCTACAGCACATATGTCCCCTCTTTCTAACAAAACTGCCTTACAAATATTAGCAAAATATTATTGAAATGAATATTTGAATGAAATCAATTTAAAATTGGATTTTAAAATTTAAATGCAGAGGAAAACAGGAAAAAATATATTGCACGTGTATGAAATATATTTGTATTTGCGGTGTTGTATTTCATGCACTACTGCATATGGGCCACTTGTGTTGTTTAGATTATTTATGTGAGCAGTTGTTTTCTGGAACAGCTTTTTAAGGAATATTGTTTGGAAGCGGTGGGAAGCCATGCCGCACGTTTCGCCTCAGACCTTTGCTTTTGTCTTCAAAGCGCTGGGCTGCAAAAGACGGCTTGAAATGAAAGTCGTGTTTCTCTGAAGGTCCTGCAAACACGATGCCTTTATTTCTGTCACCTGCAGTTACAGAACTCAGTGTCAGTGTTGAGTTCACCCCAGTTCCAACAGGACCTAGAGCAGATTTCATGTTCTGCTCTGACACCTTTTTCTGTTAACAACTACCCAGGAAAAATAAGAAGGCATATCAGTGCCTTGCAGCAGATATATATCAATATATCTTGATCTCTGCCTTTCTCTCTCTCTGTTTCTATCTCTCTCTCTCTCTCTCTCTCTCTCTCTCTCTCTCTCTCTCTCTCTCTCTCTCTCTGTCTCTCTCTCTCTCTCTCTCTCTCTCTCTCTCTCACACACACACACACACACACACACAGTTAATGTAGCACATACTGTGCAATAGTTTCACAGTGGAATGTGTGATAAAGCTACTTTGTCAGAAAGTGATGTTTTTACATTATGTCAAACCTCTTTGGAGATCCATTTGCATTTGGCAATTAAGGACATCTGCTCTTCTGTTAATTGCTCAATTATCCCATAAATCATTTTAGTTAAAAATAGGTTAAATAAAAAAAAAAACACATTTGTATATCTTCAACTTTGGAATAAGCAAATTAACTGCACAGGTGTTTAAATGTAATGAGATCTCATGGTCTCAGAAATAATAACTCTGTGTTAAAGTGCTTTACCTTACGCAGCAAAACAGAGATCGCAGTGGCTGACAGCTGTGTGTCCTGGGTATGTTCGACAAACCACAGACGCCCCAAGTATGTCCAATGTACCATTTCATTCATCTGCCGAGCATATTCCCATATCCAGGACCATGTTTATACGTAGGTTGCATTATCTGTTTAAACACCTGGGTGTCCAGCTAGCGCAAAATGGTATTGACACTTTTTTAGCAGCATTGCAATAATGTTGCGTCACATTATGCTGAGTTGAAGTGTTGCATTAATGTTCTTTTGTACCACCCTCAAACCATACATATCACCATATAGCCTACTGTACATAGATCCAAATCACTTCTTCTGTCAAAAAAGATTTTGGCAAAAATCAATCCACAACCTGAAAATATTAAATGCTAACTGAAAACCTGGGTACTCACATTAGCTGTGTACCTTATGCTAGAAACTACCATTTCTAACCGGCAAAGCAAACCTGCTACTTTTGAATTGGTACTCTGATCACTTTAATACACCTCCAGGCCATTGCCTATGCAAACAGTCATTTCCACCCTTATTTGAAATGTGTGTCTACCCCACATGTTATACATCACATGCTAGAACCATTGTTTGCTGGAATAAATGTGGAATCTAACGTGTTGATGAGAAACAGAGGTGTCATTAATGTCTTTGGAAGGCTGGGAATCTAAACAGCACTGTTGGGTCAAAGCCTCAGGAAATGACTCTCTGTGCAGCCACCTCCCTATAGAGAAATGCACTTTATCCATGTTCCTGTTCCGTTTTTCCTTAAAAACTACAACAGACATGTGTTATTGACCAGACCAACTAGGCCAGTTGGCAACACAATAAACTACATTCCAGATTTAGTAAATATTTAGGCAGGTCCAATAGGTTTATCTCCAGCAAAACGAATACTCCTACTGGCCGTGATGGTGGTCTGCATTTGCCAAATCATTTTGCAGGTGGAAAATATGGTCTACATGTGTATATGTGAGCCAACAGTGAGATTTCCCCTGCTTCTGAAACAGGATTGCGCCTTGCTGGCCAGCTGCCAGGAAGAACACTTTTTTCACATAGAGGGAGGCCTTGATCTAATCAAGATTTGTCCATAGCTTCGACTTGCAATCAAATGCTTGTGTTTGCTTCTGCCTTCATGAACGCAATCACTGAAATGATAAAATCACAGCAAGCGACCACTGAATTAAACCTCCTAAAAAAACATTTGTCAAATAAAAACCCGACGTTGTGTTTATTTTCAAATCAAATGTAAGGAAAGTTGATTGAGTCCTCGTTTGAAGTAAATTAATTTATCAGGAATTCCATTCAGTGTGGACCTTTTTCTTTTAATAAAATATTAAACTCAATGCAACCATAATTGCTTTTCGTAATAGCACTGTGCTCGAATGTTGACGCGGGCGAGCAGCTGGCACTCAACGTGTGCGATGGTTAGAGATGGTTAGAGATGTATCGTCTATCAGCAAGCACAGCTCTGCCAGTCCGGCCAGCTTTGCCGGCTCTGTGTCAAGTGACAAAGAGACATAACAGGCGGAAATAGTGTCAGACAAAAAACTGTTGCTGCAGCCTGATGAGAAGTATGAAACCGTCATTGTTATATCATTGTCATATGTGCTGGTTATACAACTGATTACATAATTTTTTTTTGTTTGATCATTATCAGATGTTTGCAATTGAGTTGTTTGGCAGATGCTTTTCGCCCAAGCAACTTAACAAAAGATAAGTGCCTGGGATGAAAGCGCTAGAGATTACAATCATATACTGCAATACCACTGTCAGGGTGCATGCCTTGAGACCCGCAAGATAAGGGGAGAATAGGTGTTTTTTGTGTTCTTGTGTTTCTCTCTGTTTCTACAGAAGTGTTGAGATACAGCGTAGTCTGAAAAGTTGAGTGAATATGCCACCCTGACTGATAGGGTAAGGCCGGTCCAGGGCTGCCAGGAGTGGCTGGAAGGGACTCGGGGGGAGGGGACAGGGGGAGGAGACACGCCCCCTCCAGGCCTCCTGGTAGCATCGGTCAGCAAGACACTGTGCAAGAGTCAAAGATGCACAATTCCTCAGAGTATGAGAGGCTGATGGCACTGAATCCAAAAGAGCACTCAAAGACGATAAGAACAGAGCTTATTCTTTAGTGATATCAAGTTACGTGAGAAAATGACACCCCTGACTGGTGCGAGAACAGTGTGGGCTGTGTATTATTCTGTTTGAATAATATTTCTATTTCTATGAGAATGTGTGCTGTACTGAATTCACTTTAATTAATCATAAAGCTTTGCTGGAATGCAAACGTTGTGTTAACCAAGAAGTTCCTGTGATCTAACAGTTGCAGACTGTATCATTTGCTTGAAACTAAGTTTGGAGCCAAGTGCAAGTGTTTAAACATTAATCTGACATGTCCAACAGCGTTAACATCTGAATCAAATGGAAGGCACAGACTTAATGCAGCCACAAAACATTTTGTCATCCCTGGAGTAAATATTTTTAAGATCCTGTTTGTGGAAATAGATGTAGGGGAACAAATTGACAATATGCCCAATCATTGATGAAGGACTATTACTATTACTACTACTATGTATTATTATTATTATTATTATTATTATTATTATTACTATTTTATTGGTCTGTCCCGGTCTCCTGTCTAGTGCAGTCCCTGTAAGAACAGCATGTTTAAAACCTCAGATTTGCTCAACAGGTGGCCAGAGCCCTCTAACAGAGCGATCAGTCCCAGTGGGGAACCGGGCCAAAGCGGGAGGCGCAGGAGGCGTGCAGAACGGCTGACCCGAGGAAGAGAATAAATGAAAATAACAGACAAGAGCATTCATTTTTAAATACCAAGGGAGGTGTGTAGAGGGAAGAGCACACCCCTCAGAATTAAGTAAACAGAACCAGAACCTTCTGTCCTTTAGATCCAACAAAGCACCCGCCGCAATCAATAACGTGACATCATAATCTTCACTTCGGACAGGCCTTTGATAATATCCCCGTAAACCCTTACATGAGCTCATTTTTATTTTCTGAAAGAGAGAACCTGCGTGATCGATCGCCAGTCGAGCAGCTTTCCCTCCTACCCTAAAGAGGTCAGTAAAAGTTGGGCCTCCTTTCACCACTAAACTCGGTAGCATTGCTTAAAAAGCTAAACCAACGTCTGCCTGTGTTCTGCTTTAAATCATCAAGCCCGACTTATTAGATGGCATTACTGCATTACGGGGGCTGGCTGCCATGAAGGAGCGGTAATCAAAGAGGCTCGCGCAGAGTCTGGAGAAGGTACACCAACATCACACTTTGATTAAGCTGTGAGAAATGGAGCATCGCGATCCGCAGCATCCCTTTTCTGCGGAGGCACCCGCTGTAGTGTTGTGATAAAGAAGGACTGTGGATTGATTCTGGCTGAAACGCACCACGCTCGCGTACGTTTGAAAGACTCTCAGACGTTTAAAGGACGC